>NC_135500.1:209164009-209389208 GCF_052857255.1 Amblyomma americanum
ATTGTCAAGAAGTAAAAATGCGACGTTATTTATATTCATGAGGTTTTGCGCATGGGATCACAAATACAAGTGCTGGAAGCAGACACTCTTCGCTACGGCAACAGCATTTTCTTGCATATCGAAGTTTATTGCATATCGGAGCTGATTTTGCTACGTTATTAGCACGGTAATATGTCGTAAGCACCCATTCGAGGCAAGTTTTTTTTTCATAGCAACTGGTAGGCTTCTTCAGCTTTGACAAAAAATCTGAAAAAATAAAATCATGTATAGTCCGCACACCTAGATAGTCCGCATGACAAAAATTTCAGCTTTTCAACAGGTATAGTCCGGAAGTTACGGTAGATCCATTCTAAGGCCCAGCCTCGAATATGCCTGCTTTGCATGGGACCCCTACACACCAGAAGACACACAAAAACTCTAAAAAATTCAGACTTGTGGCCCGCTGCATCTTCAATCGCGATCTGCGTCTAGGCTCTCCTTCTTCCATGTTGAAGCTTGCAAATATGGAAGCGCCGGTAGGAAGAAGAAAGGAAGCACGTTTCAGCTCCTTCCAGTCATTGTACTTGTCCCAACTTGGAGTCCGACCCGAAAACTACATCGTCGAAGGTTCCACAAGAGCCTCCGTCCATAAGCATAGCTTTAGCCTTAAGCCTGTTTTTGCGCGCACCAATACATGTAACTGTTCATTTTTCCCGAGGACAATTTCCGAACGGAACGGTGTTCTTAACAATTCGCCCCTTTTTTCACCCTCCTTGAATGATGTGCTGTTAGGTGGGCAGCTGTTTATTGTATTGTTTATTTTATATTATTGTATTGTGTATTATTGCAGTATATATTTGTCGTGTTATGTAATACTTCTGTATAGATTGTGTAAATGGGCTTGCCGATTCTTTTATCTGATGCCATAATCACTGATATTGATTTATGTATTTTTTCCTCTCCTGCTTGGTTATACAAAATGTTCCCAGTATTCCTTAAATGATTCTCGCTGCTTTGGCCTCGAACGTTCGGGCTCAAGTTATACAAATATATGACATTTAACTGTACGCATTGTCCGTTACCAACTTTGGGCGCGGATTCTTACTTGTTTCAGCAGAATGAGTCAAAAGTAAGCGTCACCTGCGGATGCGGCGGTCTAACAAGGTTCATTAGCTGATGGAGCAACGTCATCTGTCAGTCAGATGGTGTGTGTGTGTGTGTGTGGGGGGGGGGGGGGGGGGGCAAACCCGCTGTCGGGCTTCAGGAGGTTTTTGACCTGAGGTCGCATAGGCCGGGCGCTAAGGTTCCGATTACTGTACTCTTTCCAGTGTCGCCAATTTAGCTATTTGTTGTGTAAAGCTAGGTACATTTGAAAGCAACTGGCTACGAAAAAATTCCTTCAGTCATGAGTAGCTAATCTGGTTCTTTTTGCAAGATTTAGCTCAAAATGTAGCTATCTTAGTTTATTCAAGTTTTATTCTATCTAAGAGAATTCTCATTGTTTGCTTCCTTCCATAATGATTATTAAACACTTGGCAGCCACAGAAACATATTCTTCTTTATGGAACCGCCGGCCGCCGCCACGCATTCTTCGGTCAGTGCCGAAAGGCACCAACCTGCCCCCGACTGCAATAACACTTTTTCAGCAGCTTAAAACTTATTCAAGAACCCTATTGCAAGTGGTACCCAGTCAACCAGACTCATCTCTTAGATATTCCAACAAAATCTGAATATGTCCTGGCGAAAACTCGGTGTAGTGTAATGAAAGCTGAATACAGCGCAGAGACGTTGGAATACCCGGTTGGCACGCCGGCTGAGATTGGCCTAGGCGAGGCGCTTGGTGAGGATTCCGCTGCCAAACCTGCTTGCCTTGATTTTCTCAGCGTATCGCGGTAACGATTAATTTGGTCGGCATTTACAAAGGCCCCGATATGTACAGCATGTGTACGAGAGCAGACGATGCCGCAGTCTGTGCGTCGCAACTTTTGGGACCCTCCTTCCGTGGTTCTTCTCATGGTTCGGACGTCATAGCAAAGCACGGCGCTCAAGAAGCAAAACAGAAATCACCCGGTATAAATAATTGTTTACCGCACATATACCAATCCCGGTGTGCGTATCACGCGTTCCAGAGAAATGCGCAACGTTTGAAACAAAGAATGTGCAAAGCAAAAATTTACACGCACCGTTGTGCAACTTTATTTGAAAAATTTTCCTCCTGAACCAGAAGCTCGTTTGCGGTGAAACCGGCCCTTGAGTTTTGACGTAAGTTATACCTCGTGCCAAGTTTTACAGTGATGAGAAACCGGAATTGTCTACGATAAGATAGGACGAGGAACAAGGAGAACAGAAAACCGTCAACGACTGCTTTCCGCTGAAAGGCGGCGAGGCGAGCGTACCAAGGTGCGCGGGTCCTTGGCGCATCCACCTGCCTTCGGCGCCAGCTTGCAGTTAGCGGCTTTATGTCCGTCGATATCGTCGCATGCGATTACGGCTTTGCGTCGTGCGCAGCCGAATAAAGTGAGTGCCGTTGTCAGAATTACTACGAGGCTAAAGTTACCTCAATACGCAAGCTTGGTGGTGGTGGTGGTGGTGGAAACTTTATAATACACAGGGGAGTTTAGGACACGCAGGTCCTTGGGATCCCGCACGGGCCCACAGCACTCAAACGTTCATGTCCCGGGGGCTCATGACGCTGGCAGCCCGGCCTGTGGCGATGGCTTGCTTGGCCGGGTCCTGCGAGCGCAGTAGGGCCTCCCAAGCCTCCCAAGTGATAATGTGTGCGCGGTTTCACTGCAAACGGGCCTCCTGTTGATTTGGGAGAATTTTTCGAAGCTGCTGTCATAAAGTTACAAGCACAGTACATGGGCCCCTCTATTTTAGGAAAATCATCTTTTAGTAATATATGCTGGATGCCAGGTAAAAACCGCGCTGCCGTGGTCCTGAAAGCGTTACACCACAGCGTGGATGCTTCCTGCTCACAAGTTCTATGCGGGAGGTGCGGGGTTCGATCCCCAGTACCGTCGGGTACCCATCGGTGACACACTAAGTACAAGCTTTCCCCTGGTCTGGTGATCGGCATCCTTGGGGTGAAGTGCTTGGGATATGGGTCTTTGATCCCACCTTGAGTAGAAGAACACACCTTGTGTCATGGCGCTCTTTGGCCAGGCCACAGGTGCCCTTGCGCCATAAAAATTCATCATCATAATCATCGTCATCATCCTCACAAGTTCTATGTAAATTGCTGGCACCAGACAACTCACGCACTGACACTTAGTGGCTCTTTCATGTCATTATCGTCGGAACAGCTATGGAACAGCGCTCCAAAGATATCCTTTCATAGCAAAACTCCGGACGAACCACTCAGAAACGACATGGTTTCGCGCATGGAAATCCTTCGCAGACTAGTTCACCTCCCCCGCAGCGTGACGTCGATTTCGTGAAAATCTCCAATATTCTGGGCATTTCCCTATCACCTATTTGTTATGTAATTAGATAAGCAATCTCAGTCAGCAGAGTCTATCGCATCTAGTTGATACGAATTTACAGCGAGGAACGACACGGACGCTGGATCGACACAAGGGGTAATGTTGTTCCCGTTTCGCCTCTGCGTTGTTTTATGTAAACAAGTGTGAACCAACTAGCTCAGCATGCACCTGTGAAGGTAGCCGAGGCTATATTGAATTACACTTGAAGCGATGGCTTCAATTAGCACAAAATTAGACTTCGAGTTACATTTGAGACATTGATGATGATGATGACAAGTGACATCTGTGGATGATGAGTCCCGGCTATGATAAATACAACGGGGCACGAAGGGGGAGAAACTTTCAACCGTGATTCTTCCTTTGCTGAGTTTGTGCAATTACAAAGAGGTACTAATTAAGAAGGAAAGTGCCAAATAACAATTACCGCGGTCGCGTCACACACTTAAGGTGGATCTTCAGCGTCCTCCTAACTAGTTGGATGGCCTGATAAACCGCGACAATTCTCTATTTGCAACCAAACGCCTAGCTGCTAAACTTTAAAAGTTAATTATCATTGAAATCAACTTACCTCAAGCGCGTATGAAGTACTCTAATGCCGTCGGTATGATCATCAATGATTTATTATTTGATCTAAAAAATCCTCATGTTGAAAACTACTTCGTTCCCCCGAATCAATAAAGTTAGGCGGGGTATGAAAGCAGCTGTTGAAACATCAGATCCAGAATAAAACAAATAAAAGTGACAATAAAATCAAACAAATATCCGTATTGAAACTTCAAGGCTAGCAAAACTATATATCACAAAAATTTAAAAATATAGAAAATTGCTGGCAATTTGCGGAACTCCCAAAACATGCAACAGCAGCAGCTGTTATGCATCGTTCCTATACTGCTATCAACCATTTTTATTTGCATGGAAATTCGTCGCTTTGATCACATCACAGGTCATTGGCATCATATGAGCAGCACGCAGATGTGAAAAAGCGACGCCGGCGTTTCTTCTTGAGTTATCAGTAGATGGCGTTAGTGGTTCATGGCGCTCCCTCCGGCCGTTCAGGAGGCTGCTGCGTCCGCTCGCGCTTTTCATATTTGTTATGAACACGCCCGATGACATTGCATTCCATCCCGGTGTTTGTATTATCGCTTTATTGTGGCCTATGACTGTGACCCACTGGCAGCCAGCCAGGCTTAGACAACTAAAAGGAATGTCTCTGTGAAAAGAAAGACTGGGGACGGACACGTTGCCAAGGCTTCTTCACTGTTTGAAATGAGGCCAGTGTAGTTCACTTCGGATCGCGTAGGGGCAACCCCGAATTCATGTTTCCTTTTAAGTTGGCTTCAATCGAAGCGATGCTACTCTTCGTTCGGTTGACTTGGTTTGCTCTTAGCCATGTTGTGCTCGGCTCGGCTTAAAACAACGAAACAACAGAGCCTATTTGTTGGTCCGAACAAAAAGCATGATCGCGAAGTATCACAGTCGATGAAGTCAGCTCCTGTAGGCACTACTTCCTCTCTATAGAGGCAAGAGCGGTTCAGTATCTGTTCACTTCCTCTGGAAGCCGAAGCTGTTCACATACTGGAAGTAGTCGCTCTTGCTTAGCACGTCCTTGTGCTGGCTGTGATAATCGAAGTCTTCGTGCGTACCGCCGAACTCGGCTGGAATGCAGTCGGGCGGAAGTAGGCCGTGGAAAGCTCGTGGGTCACTTCCCAGGAACTGAATCTAAAGGAAACCGAGTTTTTGTTGGCACACAGCTAGAAGCTGGAAATAGGAAGTATTGTTTTCGCAGCTATTCATAACTCTTGTATAAGTAAGCGCATAGCACAGTTGCGCACGAGTGATTATTCGCATAACTATATATCGGTTCAAGAAAGCAATGTAATATGAGAATGCAGCAATGAAACACATTAACACTGCAAAGTTTTATTTTATGCATAGAAATGAAACAACGAAAGTCCATTTATCCTACCTGCGGCAAAAATGTCAAGAATTTCTGGACATGAATTAAAATTGTGAGGTAACTGTGGAATATTTTATGATACTGTTACAATAATATTGAAGGTTATAGTCCAGTCTTCCGATGCGTGGCAAAATCTTTCTTTTAAAAGATTGCCCTTTGCTCGCGTCAAGTGGTTAATACTGCCATATAAAACCAATGGGGCGACGTTATTGACGATAGCCTAAACGCTAATAGCAAAAAACTACAACCCTAGCAAGGGCAGATCTGCGGACATACTATTTTTAATGGTGCGATCTTACGATATGTGCAGAAAATTGCGTTCATAAACACGTTCCTTTCGAAAAATACACTTGTCCAGAATTTATCGGCATGTTGTGGATTGTGGGGTTTCATGCCCTGAAGCCACCTAGCGGTTAAGAGGGACGCCGTAAAGGACACCTCCGGATAAATTTAGACCACCGTGGGTTCTTAACGTGCGCTGACATCGCACAAAACACGCATGTCTTCGTGCTTCACCTCTATCGAAATACGGCCGCCCCGGCCGGGACCCAACCCATAACCTCGAGATACGCAGCCAAACGCCATAGCCACTCAGCAACCGCGGCGGAGAATATGTCCCAAATTTCAGTACAAATAAAGAGAACAACTCATATTATTAGGTTGAAGTGCGAGTGCGTCTTTTATTAATCGATCACTTATATATATATATATATATATATATATATATATATATATATATATATATATATATATATATATATATATATATATATAAAATCACCAAAGATTGAAGAAACATAACAGGATTTAATTCACGACGTTTCGGCTGGAGGACCAGCTTTTTATATATATATATAAAAGAAAAATGGAACAGAAGGCTCAAAGAACGATCCACACTGAAAGTAGGATAGAGACCTGAGTTAATCGGCATAATTGTGAACGGAACAGCAAAAAAAAAAAAAAACATGTAGGTTCATTTTTTTTATACAAACTGATCACAGCTACGTGTGAAGCCCCTATCAAATCAAACCTGCCGCCAATATGAACATCAAGATTATACAGTACTTCCGCATCACGCATAGTTCAACAACCCGCCCCCTTCCCCTCTCTTTCCAGGTATCTTAAAGAATATCAAAGAAGAAAACCTCCTTGGCGATGAGCGGTACAGATGGCTGACTCCCTTAGAGTGGCTGCTCTTTCGAATGAAATACGCTTCCATTAGCTGCCTTGTTGCTGGATCGCAGCGGCGAAGCAAGAGAAAGAAAAATAATAGAATACTATCGTTCCGTATGTCCTATGTATAGGACACAATTTGAAAAAATGTGACAGGACGTTTAGAAGCTAGCGTCGTTATTTTTTTTTTTTTTTGTCGCAACTCAAAGTGAGCAGTTTATGTCCTGTCGTACAGAACTGTCAAGCCAGGGTCGCCGCAGCTCATTTCAGTGCCCGGTGCCACACAGGTCAGTTTGTGGATTTTGCATGCCTATTTATTTATTTATTTATTTATTTATTTATTTATTTATTTATTTATTTATTTATTCAGTATACTCCTAAATGCCTTCTTTTGGGGATATTACATGGGGCTAGGGTTTAGTTTACAGTGCAATATCAGGAACATAAAAACTAGAAAAATGTACAATCAGCAGCCTAGTTGCAACATGAAAGTGTAGCAGTTTTTCAGACTAAGTACACAAACACATTAGACTGGCACCATTAGGTTGCCAATTGTAGGTAGGCCATTAAAGAATGAGGCATTATAACAATGAAAAAATGTAACAGACACAAGAAACTTGGAGGATAACGAAAATAGTTCCGCTCAAGTTAAAGACAACGCAGCGAGCTATGGAAAGATAAAAGATAGATGTAACGTTAAGAGACTGGAAGCGGGCAGAGTGGGTAAGGGAACAAACGCGTGTTAATGACATCCTAATCGAAATCCACAGGAAGAAATGGTCTTCGGCAGGGCATGTAAAGCGAAGGGAAGATAACCGATGGTTCTTAAGGGTAACAGACTGGATTACAATGGAAGGGAAGCGTAGCAGGGGGCGGCAGAAGGTTGGGTGGGCGGATGAAATTAAGAAGTTTGCAGGCATAAGGTGGACGCAGCTGACAAAGGGTAAAGTTAATTGGAGAGACATGGGAGAGGCCTTTGCCCTGCAGTGGGCGTAATCAGGATGATGATGATGATGATGATGATGATGATGATGATGATGATGATGAAACACCAACGTCACTGCGTATTAAATAAGAACTTTCAGTGCGTTCGGTTGAGTACCAGGCACGTATCCAAAAGTATGTGTGTAAGGGGGGAGGGGGGGGGGGGGCGGCCAGCCAACCCCTCTTTCCCGCCTCCCCCTCCCCTCCGTTCTCCTGGCAGTCCTCAGCCAACTGGCAGCAACGTTACCTCCCCCCTCCCCCCCATCTAGAAGCAATTACCTCGGCCCCTCCCGAAAATAATTCCTGGTTACATGCATGTTCAATGCCTATGTGCACGGCAAGTTGTTCCACTCGACAGTGCATGGCATCGATGATTTCACAAATGCAGTTGAACGACACGTGATACCTTTGTGTAGATGGTCGAATGCGGATATAAGTTTGACGGAGACTGGAAAAAAAAAAAATCTTGATGTGAAGATGGATGGTGATAAATTTTATGTAACAGCGCTAGTTGCGAAAGTATACAGCGGTGAGGTAAGTCTTCTAATTCGGACCGATTTTTTAAGGCAGTGATAATGAAGGTATTTCAGTAGTCTGGAAAGATTAAACGCGTAGTATGATTCTGCGAGGACTAAATACTTACAATGAGATAAGCTTGGTACGGGTATCAAATAGCTGATGTCTATTCGATCTTCAGACGAATGAGTGTGGTGTACGCAAGTTTCTTCAGATACGGACGCGCCTGTTTGAGGTAATGCTTTAGAGGACCGAGTGAGCGGTCAGCGGATGCTACATAAAGTTAACTTAACGTGATGATGTAAAGCTCAGTCTATTTTCAAGTGAACACCGAGGTATTTGGAAGTGGTGGCAAATTTGACAGAATTGTTTTTAGAAAATAGGTCTTGGACATGCGAGAACTACGAGTGAAATATATAAGCTTTCTTTTAGAACTATTAAGTAGCATAGGCAAAGATGTGCACATGCGTTTCCTCCTCTCAGGTCAGGTTGAAAGCATTGATATTCAGTGATAGAATTAATGTTGTAGTATATCACGCAGCTTTCGAAAGATCGCCTAACTATAAACAACACCGAGTTGGGTGAGCCATTAATGTGTATTAAAAACAGAAGCTCACAAACAACGCTCCCTATACGGCGCCTCGGAGGTAACTCTAGAATAAGAGGAGTCGTAGCTCTTAACAGAACTAAACTGGAATATACCATAGATAAAGTCCTTAATTCAAGCTATAATAGCAGAGTGTATGTTGAACTGAATTAGTTTTGGTATAAATAAGCCAGTGATGACCAACACGATCAAATTATTTGAGAAATGGAGAAAAATGGCAACAACTTCATAGCCAGCATCGATGGCTATGTAGCCATCGATGATTTGTAGCCGTATGGCTGCGCTTGGGTGGATGCCAATGAGTAATTACACCCTTATTACCGTTGGATTGATGTCGATCATGAAGAAATTCGGTAAATCGAGTGTCACGAGGGAAACTCGTGCGGAGCCCGTGCTGTGTTTGAAAATAACATTGTTGTTCTCTGGGTAGTTAAAAATATTGCTACGAATGACATGCTCGAGCAGTTCTAAAAAAGTTTTGTTAATGAAATAGGGCGATAATTAAGATGAGGAGAATGATCGTCTGGTTTGAGGATGGATATCACTTTAGCGACATGCCAGTCGTGAGATATTAAACCACTTGACAATGATCGCCAAAACAGAGGCGTTATGAATGTACTAATCGGGTGTGATGAGCTTCCAATGTCATGTAGAAAAGTCTACATAGGCCACACCGGTCTCTGAAATCACTCACCGCATCAGAATATTCCCACCCGACTGGTGATTCCATTGCAGCAATCGCAAGGAAGTGCAGGCGACTATATCCTGACACAAATAATTATCTTCCGCCACCGCTATCAAGCAACAATTGTACTGATGGAAGCATATTGAGAGGCATCCACGCTACATCACCCATCTATCTTTCACCCGAGTCGTTCAAGAGGTTTTCTACTTAGATATTTCCTGAAGCTTCCCGATGGAGCGGAGGGGTTCCACTTTTGGATTATGTGACAGCTCTTTACGGACTTGATGCGTATCTTGGCGAGCAGATTTTATGGAGGTTAGACACGTGGGCCTTATAAGCTTGTTGAAAGGGCGTACGTTACCTGTGCTCCGACCTCCTTGTAGAGTCACATGACTTCACTTTATAAATCAGCGCTTTTCTTAGTACAAACATTGTACATCGACGCTCGTCAGTGCGTATTCTTTCTCCTACATCTTGTTTTGTGCTGTTCTGCCCGCGAAGAATGCTTTATTAGCATTTCAGCAGGACCCGCCGCGGTGGCTCAGTGGTTAGGGCGCTCGACTACTGATCCGGAGTTCCCGGGTTCGAACCCGACCGCGGCGGCTGCGTTTTTATGGAGGAAAAACGCTAAGGCGCCCGTGTTCTGTGCGATGTCAGTGCACGTTAAAGATCCCCAGGTGGTCGAAATTATTCCGGAGCCCTCCACTGCGGCACCTCCTTCTTCGTTTCTTCTTTCACTCCCTCCCTTATCCTTTCCCTTACGGCGCGGTTCAGGTGTCCAACGATATATGAGACAGATACTGCGCCATTTCCTTTCCTCCAAAAAAAAAAACCAATTATTATTATTATTTCAGCAGTGGTTCTAGCCTTCGTCAGAAAAAAAAACTCTCCTGATGAAGGCGGTACCTCAGCAGAAAGGCGAGTAGCTCTGTCCTTTGTCGGGCTAGTGCTTTTTCATCTATGTTTACAACCAAGCCCAAAGAATCCTTGTGTACACGTGCGTACGTGGCGATCAAAATTAAGCTTCACAGATTTGTTAAAAATAGGCATTAATTTCTATATAGAATTTTCCTCTGCACATTAGTTATGCCACCGTCAGAAACTTAAATGTATATTAAGACCGCGAGTAATAATAATTAATATTAATTGGTTTTTGGGGAAAGGAAATGGCGCAGTATCTGTCTCATATATCGTTGGACACCTGAACCGCGCCGTAAGGGAAGGGATAAGGAAGGGAGTGAAAGAAGAGAGGAAGAAGGAGGTGCCGTAGTGGAGGGCTCCGGAATAATTTCGACCACCTGGGGATCTTTAACGTGCACTGACATCGCACAGCACACGGGCGCCTTAGCGTTTTTCCTCCATAAAAACGCAGCCGCCGCGATCGGGTTCGAACCCGGGAACTCCGGATAAGTAGCCGAGCGCCCTAACCACTGAGCCACCGCGGCGGGTTAAACGCTTTCTTATTCAGCGCGTTCATATAAGGCAGGAAAGTAAGTTTTTTATATAAAGCTATGCGAAGACATGAGTGTTCATTTTTTAAAGGTATATCGTTCTCATTTAGGTCTAATGTGGTATCTGTCTGTAAGCCTCGTTTGAGTGGGAAAAGTAAGGTCACTGTTTTCTGTGGAGAGAACTGGAAGCCATTCCTGTCTGCCTATTTTGCCCGTAAATAAAATACATTAATACACTTTTTAGCCACTGCGGCTAGGGCGAGTGTTAATATTGGAAATCGAGATGTTCGCATTCCTAGACTTCTCCATTTGGTAGAATTCTTCTAGAGCACGTGTATTTCGAGAGGTCGGCCTCCAAATTTTTTACTGATTTGGCGTAATTGCACATGCAAGGCGGTGGCAGTCGACGTGAAACTCATCCCTTGTGTCTACGTGACGCATTTGTCATCAGCTTGATTAGATGTACTCTTGTTGCTGGCGACACGCTCTCGCTTTCTCTTGATTTATATGCCAGTAGGCCACAAAACAAGCGCGAAGTAACACGCATCCCTTTATTTTTCTATGGGGACTACTTCCATACCTTTCACAGCGCTGCACCTGAAGCATGAAACGGAGTATAGTTCACACTAGTTGAAGTGTGGTGTTCGTGTTAGATTTAGACTGCAATGAACTAGTTCGCGATACTCTTTCTTTTGCAGTGTTGTGCATGTGTGACTGTGTGACTGTGTGTGTGCTCGTGTGTGCGTGTACTGCCGAAGGGAATGGCATACGTGCCAAATATAGCCATGTGTGGGCAGGCGGCAATACAGCTTATGGGTGCGGACCGCGAAGACGGCCTGCCCTTGGCTGTAGCTTATGCACTTTCCAAAGAACAGCGCCATCGTGTGCCCATGTACTGCGATAGAGTTGCGACCAGGTACTACAGCTATGAATCCAAGAGGCATTTCGTGCTCTCACGGGAAACTTTTTACGGCCTAGACGCACGATTTAAAGCGTCATCTTTTTTTCCCAAGGGCGTGGACGACTGTGCGTGGACGACCGCAAATCCCCGCTGACAAGACATGCCTTATCGCATTGGCCTACCTTGGTTCACAAAACCTCACGTTTTCATTGCAGACAAGTTGACGTGACCGGCTCATCGGTGAATACGTACGTGCAAAGGGCTATGCAGTTTCTGCATTTAATCATCGGAGAAGTTATACGCTGGCCCAGATGACCCGCATTAATGCTGGCTTTTTAGCCATACGTTTTGGAAAAGCTCGGCCACTCAACACTGTGGGATGCATTGATGGCTCCCACGAAGAAATTCTGAGGCCAAATGAATCGACGCAATCGTACTATAATAGGGAGAAATGGCCTTCAATAATTTTGGCAGGCATGTGTGACCATGAAAACAAATTTCTTGGTGTCTTTATTGGATTCCCGGGGTAGTGCATGACGCCCGTGTTTTGAGGGAAAGCCCACTGGCCCATTCAGATCATGATCTGAATGTCAGCCCGGACTCACAATGACTCATATCATGATCTGAATATGAGTTTGGACGACTCACTCACGGTTCAGATCATGATCTGAACGTGAGTCCGGACTCACTCACTACTCAGAAAATGATCTGAACGTGAGTCTGGACTCACTCACGACTCTGATCATGATCTGAAATTAGCGTGAGTGAGCCCAGGTGAGTCCACTCATGAGTGAGTTCGCCTAGCTATGCTGGTGTGACACAGCTGCTGCGTCAGTCGTTTCTTCCATCTCAATTGCCAAAAGTGATAAGGAAAAAGTTATCAGCTACACCCTTCGCCCAGCGGCGTTGGCGAACAAAAGGCCTTGCCACGCTGGGAGGAGTTTCACACAATACGTCACTGCCCTGCCTGCGCAAGTTCGTGGATCGAGCTCAAAATTAGCACGCGAATATCTCGGAACACACGCCTGCTAGGATAATTCTACCGAATGGAATTCGGTAGTAATTCGATCGCCTCTTATTTTCCAGTTTAAATACGATGACGATGATGATGGATTTTTATGGCGCTAAGGCATCTGTGGCCAAAAAGCGTCATGGCACAAGGTAATTTCTTCTGCTCAAGGTGGGGTCAAGGATCCATTTCCCAAGCATTTCACACTAAATAAGCCATGCACCAGACCAGGGGAAAGCTTGTACCCATTGTATCACCGGTGGGTAACCGGCGGCACTGGGGATCGAACCGCGCACCTCCCGCATGCGATGCGGATGCTGCGGAGGTCACCGCTGCGGTCAGTTTAAATATGTTCATTTACTGCACGGTGGCTCAGTGCCTATGGCGCTCGGCTGCTGACCCGAAAGACGCGGGTTCGATCCCGGCCGCGGCGGTCGAATTTCGATGAAGGCGAAATTCAAGAACCCCGTGTACTGTGCGATGTAAGGGCACGGTTAAAGGACTCCAGGTGGTCGAAACTTCCGGAGCCCTTCACTACGGCGTCCTTCATAGCCTGAGTTGCTTAGGGACCTTAAACCCCTGTAAACCATAAATTAAGAAGTACATTAATAGTGTTTAGTTATTTTGGTGCCCGATGGTGACAATTATCATCTGATTTCGTGTCCCGTTGGCCGCATAACTTCTAGAATGCATAACACCTTTCAGCTCCTAATTTTACGAAATGTGTAAAATTTAATTTTGAACACCTTGTATACGTGTGTGTATAAAGCACGAGAATTCATTCAGTTTTCATCCCTATGCAATGCGTACCGGTATGTAAGAGAAGCACAGTGTGCCAGGCCTGAAAGCGGGGTAACAGTTTAGGTATAGCATGGACAACATATTTACCCTTTGTAAAAGTTTGGACTTCAGGAAAGGCTTGAGGGCGTTGAACAGAACTTTGTATATGGGAGGATGATTGGTAACGTATACGGCTTTGAGCCGGACCGGATAACAGTCCTGCAATATAGAACATAAAGAAACAATTTATACACTGATGACAAGAACATAGAAATTCATGGGTACGTCTTCAGGATACTGCAGTGTCTATATGAATTGTAACAGATACTTTCGAAAATGTCCGCAAACACTTTCCATAGAGTAACTGTCTTACCTGCACTATGTAGGCCAACTTCCTGAGTAGGAAAGGTGTCAAGTAGGCAAGGTGGTGTAAAGTCAGGCCCTTCAGATCGAACACACCTGCAACTCCCCGGATCTGCGTCTCTTCATCCAGCAATGTCCACTCCGCCATGACCAAAGCCACCCTGATCAGGTCTGTGATCGAGCAGATGTCCGTGTTCCACGCTCCTTAAATCAAACAAAAAAAAGAGTTCATAATCACCATTGTAGTGGAAATCATTTTTATCATCATAATGAGTGGTTTGGATGCGTCAACTGAAGGCGAAAGGCCTTTCCAATTTATCTTCAGTAATGCCCACGTGTCTCTTTGTGACCGAAAGGTAATGAAGATAAGGCCCCGTTGAGCAGCAGTGGAGGAAAGAAACTGATAGGAGGCAGTAATATGCGCACAGGATTTCCCCAACACACATAAAATTTTCTTGTGCTCAAAATGGAATTGTTTAGTAGACCGTCACTCTATGTATGCATGATAACAATGCATGGCGAAAATAACGAAGCGCCGACCAAAAGGTGTTGTCAAGATGGAAGGACGTTTCGACTTCCACACGGAAAAATTTCGCACACAAAGCTTAAGTACGTTGTGCTAATCGTCGCAGGCATCTAGCGTACGAGGGCGGTAGATTGCCGATGTTACGGTTGAGCGTCTGATCTGTTGTCTGGATAAACAAAGACTCCAGATATTGGCGTGACATCCAGTTTTTCTCACGGCCGATAATTGCCGCTTCTTCCCAAGCGATATCATGCTTCGTGTTTTCAACGTGTTCAGCCCATGCGTTGGAACAAGCCTTCTTTTTCTTGACATCATTCTTGTGCTCATTCAGCCGTCTTTCAAAGTTTCCGCTTTCACCTATGTAGGAGTGATCGCAGTCTGAGCAGGGGATTTTATAAATTACTCCGGGAAACTTTTCCTTTTTTAGCTTGTCCTTTACGGACGCCAACTCGTGACGAAGCTTGCACGCAGGCACGTGAGCTATATGCACATCGTAGGTGCGAAAAACGCGGGCCAATGACTCGCTCACGCCTGGCAGATAGGGTATTGCAGCTCAGGCACGGCAAGGTAGGCGAACGGGCTGAGCTGGTCTCGTTGTCTGCTGTATTACAGAGTTCACGAAGTGCTGTGGGTAGCCACAATTGTTGAGCTCGCGTCGCACTTGGCGTATGTCAGAGGCTTTTTCTTCGGGTTTCGAGCATATTCTTTCCGCACGACGGACGAGGGTAGAAACGACGGAGCGCTTATGGCACGTAGGATGGACTGAATTAAAGTGAAGGTATTGGCCTGTGTGCGTGTCCTTTCTGTACACCTTGAATGATAGGCGGTCATCACGTCGCTCCACCATGACGTCCAGAAAAGGAAGACGGCCAGAAATCTCCTCCTCGACGGTAAACTGGATGGAATCTTCCATGCTGTTCAAATGGTTCGTGAAAGCAGCCAAGGCATTCTTTTTGATTATGCAAAAGCATTCATCAATGTACCGTAGGAAGACCTTCGGGCGCGGCTCGAACGAAGCCAAAGCGCGGCTTTCCAGTGCTTCCATTGTGAGGTCTGCGGTTCTGACCGAGATAGATGCTCCCATGGCAGTGCCATGAACCTGCTTGTAGACAGTGCCCCGAAAGATGAAGTACGTGTTCTTCAAGCAAAACTGCACAAGCTTCAACAGGTCCGATGGATCGATGGGTGTCCTAGCACTCAGTCCGTCGTCGTCCCGAAGCGCTGAACGGCATACCTCCACCGCCAGATCCACGGGGACGCTGGTAAACAGTGATCTGACGTCAAATGACACCATTATCTCGTCGCTGTCAATCGTGATTTCGCGTATTTTTTCAGTAAAATCAAAGGAGTTGCGTACGAAAGTCGGTCTCTTGCCAGCGAGTGGCGAAAAAACTTTGTGCAAGTAGCCTGAAAGCCGGTACAAGGGAGAGCGGGTAAAATCCACTATTGGCCGCATTGGAACGCCTGGCTTGTGGATCTTCGGGAGGCCATATAAAGCAGGGGCAGATCCATTGTGGCAGAGGAGCGTGAAGCACTGGAAGCACAATGGAAGCAATGGAAAGCCGCGCTTTGGCTTCGTTCGAGCCGCGCCCGAAGGTCTTCCTACGGTACATTGATGACTGCTTTTGCATAATCAAAAAGAACACCTTGGCTGCTTTCACGAACCATTTGAACAGCATGGAAGATTCCATCCAGTTTACCGTCGAGGAGGAGATTTCTGGCCGTCTTCCTTTTCTGGACGTCATGGTGGAGCGACGTGATGACCGCCTATCATTCAAGGTGTACAGAAAGGACACGCACACAGGCCAATACCTTCACTTTAATTCAGTCCATCCTACGTGCCATAAGCGCTCCGTCGTTTCTACCTTCGTCCGTCGTGCGGAAAGAATATGCTCGAAACCCGAAGAAAAAGCCTCTGACATACGCCAAGTGCGACGCGAGCTCAACAATTGTGGCTACCCACAGCACTTCGTGAACGCTGTAATACCGCAGACAACGAGACCAGCTCAGCCCGTTCGCCTACCTTGCCGTGCCCGAGCTGCAATACCCTATCTGCCAGGCGTGAGCGAGTCATTGGCCCGCGTTTTTCGCACCTACGATGTGCATATAGCTCACGTGCCTGCGTGCAAGCTTCGTCACGAGTTGGCGTCCGTAAAGGACAAGCTAAAAAAGGAAAAGTTTCCCGGAGTAATTTATAAAATCCCCTGCTCAGACTGCGATCACTCCTACATAGGTGAAAGCGGAAACTTTGAAAGACGGCTGAATGAGCACAAGAATGATGTCAAGAATAAGAAGGCTTGTTCCAACGCACTGGCTGAACACGTTGAAAACACGAGGCATGATATCGCTTGGGAAGAAGCGGCAATTATCGGCCGTGAGAAAAACTGGATGTCACGCCAATATCTGGAGTCTTTGTTTATCCAGACAACAGATCAGACGCTCAACCGTAACATCGGCAATCTACCGCCCTCGTACGCTAGATGCCTGCGACTATTAGCACAACGTACTTAAGCTTTGTGTGCGAAATTTTTCCATCAGTGAACAAGACTTCCGTGTGGAAGTCGAAACGTCCTTCCATCTTGACAACACCTTTTGGTCGGCGCTTCGTTATTTTCGCCAATGTATTCACCCGACCAGACGAGATTTCGTCGAACCGTAGATTTCATAACAATGCATGGACATTCATTGGTCGGTACGGCACGTGCGTAGTTCGCTCAAAGGTAAAATTTCATACACTCGGCAAGAGTAAAATGATACGGTTCACTTAAAACATGGCAGCATGCTTCGGAAGTGATAGCTGCAGCACAAGCTTCCATGGGGGCGAGAAGTTATAAATCTGCTGATACGTGAATACTACTTGTGGTTGGCTGGTGCCTGTGAGGTGGCCAAGCATGGTAGCCAATAAATTTCCCACTCATAAATCGTTCCGGAATGCCAGAAAGTTGCATTCGGCAACCGGTTACCAGGCTGGCACTCTTACTTCAGGCTACCGTCCGACTATATGAGGAATAACATATTCCAGTTGGAATTCACGGCTTATTTCTCATGAATAGTCAATGAAAGTATTGAAAGGAAGCTTCCAAAATGTTCGAAAGTGCTAATATAACTTTCAGTATCATCCGAAGGAACTGAAATGAATTATCATGTGTTTTGGCACATCTTGTGTGCTGATTCTTCAAGTGATGTTTCCGATATTCTTTTCGGAACTCATTGAAAGAATTGGCTAGCGGCGTCCATACAGGCTTTTACCACAAGGTGTAATTTCTTGCAGTTCATCTCTCTTTTCATGACTGTGCAAAACTTTACATTTTTTCACAGGCTATCCAGGTGATGCTTTCAGTGCACCCAAAGAGGGTATTGTGGTACTGCTGCCCAGCTACCTTTAATGAAGCATTCAATTTGGTTATGTGCGTTTAGAAACACTTAAACTCAATCACGTCCTTGCATTTAATTAACTTGCTGTATAAACGGTTCTTAAATTTAAATCTTTTAAGTAATTTCCTTGCAAATTCATGGCTTTCTTGCCTTTCTGGTTACCTTTACAGATTGTAACGGGAAGTGATAGATATGAACGCAAGAAAAGGTCGCGAGAAAGACTGTAGGTAGCATCAGATGAACGGTTTTCATACGCCTCCTGCCAATCAGTATTCGTGATAAATTGTTCAAAGGATTGAAGCATGTGCACTGTTATCGCACTAGTTCGAAACGTTCTGCGTATATGCTTATAAGATATGATGACTTTGTTGGTGAGAATAAATATGAGTAAATAATCACTAATGACACATGTGATTACTTCTCACAGAGACATCTAATCGGGCGAACAATTTCATTTGAAGATTTCTACTTAACTGGAGCATTTCTCTGTTATTCTCACAGGGTCATTTGGCTGTACGTATTATTATTCGCATAGCTGTAAACTTCGTCAGGAGCAGAAAGAAAGATGCAACATTTTCAGACGGATGTCAATGTAGAGCAGTTAAAATGTGGGACTTGCACTGCACACATGGCATTTCACATGTCTCGTTTTGTTTAGCTAAGCTAGAAATTGCACAAGAATTTCGAATTCACTTCTCCGATATGTATGTAACGTGAAAGCAAGCCTCACCGAGTTTCATCATGGCAACAGCCCTTCCGTGGGGGTCTCTGTGCTTGGAGATCATGACGAGATGGTTTTCGAGAATGGCAGTTTCGTAGCACGCATTGGACGGCGTGAGATTCTTGAAGAATTCCGGTGAGTTCTTCCTCACCCTGAAATACTTGTTGATGGCCTCGAAGGCCAACTTCACGTTGTACTTCCGAACACGCAGATATTTAACCAGGAACTTCTCGTCTGTCGGCCAGTCCAAGGAACTGTCGGCTGCGAATCACGTGCAAGGGGCAGTCAGATTTGCAACGGGGCACAACTTTCAGCTTTCTCTCCAGAATATGCAAGGCGATCAAATGGTGGTATATCTTCGAGCATCCGTAAACACTTTGCGAACTGCTCAGCATAGCACCCCACTGAGACCAACCAGATGAGGAATCAAACTCTTCATCGCACCAAATGGTGGATGGAACACTGGATTCTTGCCACTATGCGCAGGGGCGAATAAAAAGCTAAAAGAAGTATTACATTTCATAGCTGAATGGCAGTAGCCATTAACACGCCAGTGTTTTCCTAATACCAGCATAAGGTGTGTCAGTACCAGTGCTGTTGTCATAAGCACTATCAACAGGCTCTTGTTTGCACTGCAATTCTCTCTTTGCAAACGCTGACTCAAAACAGAAGGCTACCAAAAACATCAGACTCGTACATTATGTTTGCCTTCTTTTACAATGCGTGGAAAGCTATGGGTTTGTGAAATGGCTCACCTTTAATAAGCTCCCGCAACTCCGACAGACATTTCTCCTTGGTTTCCGCCGTTTCTCCGAGTTCCGTACGCGCTACGTGTTCCAGGTCTGGCAGCGGTGCACCCGTAGCCTCCTCCGAGTGCGCCATGGCGAGTCTCGGTCGTGCCGCCCTGTACAAGCGACGCCGATATCAAGCGGCAGTAGAGCACGAGAAAGAAAAAAAGAGAACAACAAACCGACGCAAATGGTGATAACATTGTCAAGAGGTGTCTGTTTCGCCTCTAACTCCCGTTTCTCTTCTCCCTCATATTTTTCGCTCGGTGGAGCTGGCGACCTAACTCTGCAGTTTATTCACTTTTCATCTACATGTTTGTCCTTACTACCATCCGGTGTCATTCACCCTCGCTGGACGGCCTCAACTTCAAACAGATAGCACGACACAGCTCTGGAAGGCGTATGTTCGCTTCGCCTCCATAATTTAAAGCTTGGCTGTCGCTAGTAGAAAGGGTCTTGTTCCGCTCCCTCTGCTGCTAATATAGTGTGCACTAAAGCGAATGCTAAGGAAAGCTCAAATGAAAACAAAAGCTTTTCACATCATGCCTAAGACTGTTTAGTATCACAGGTGAGAGAGGTGATGACATCCGTCTACAGCGCCAAAGAATAATTGCAAATTACCTTAGGTAGGTGACTGCTCGATGAGTAAACAACAAGACCTGCGATTACGTAATGAGATAGTAACGAACGAGGTCTGGGCCAGTAAAACATAATTACTGTTTTCTGTACATATCATGCCTTTCTCACGTACCATCTGTCACGCCGAATCTAGAAGGCCTCGGTGCTAGCGGTGGTGTGGCTTTTCATAAGCCATTAACGGATGTCGGAAAGATTCAGGATGGAATAAGTGCGGAATGCAACTGTTGTGATATTCAGGCCCAGATGTTCAGGGACCTTGGGGTACTGAAACGAATTATAAACCCGGAGCATCTTTCTGGCGGAATCGTTGACGAGTTTACATGAGGACGAAATAAGACCAATACATGTTAAACGTCAAAAAGAAGGCATGTAAGTAATACTAGAACAATTGCATCATAGTTTCTTTATAAGCACGAAACACGCTGAGCGAACTTTTATCATTAGTAGTCTGTGAAACAAAGAATGCAAAATCTTGCTCACAAATAAATGTGCCAAATATATTCAGACGCTAATGCGCTTCTTACAGTGAGGAAACGGCAGGAAGTCTTACTGAAGAAACAGGTGTCATTATGTGCCATTATTATTAAGAGGCAGAGATCCACCTGGGAATATTTCGAAGTGTCGGTAAAAGAAGTTGAAATGGGAACTGTTCCCAAATTATTTTCGCCGAACTGATTCCTGTTTACCTTCAGCCACACAACGGTGTAGTAGAGTTTGATACTGAAAAGTGTATGTTACTTCTTTAAAATCATATGGCGAATAGCCGAGCCCTGTAAAGAGAGTTTATACAAGACCACACTTCTATGCCACTTTACAGCTCATGCGCGAGCTGCAGAAGTGTCCATACAGTTAGATTTCTCTCGTTATCGGCGTTCGAAAAAAAAAATTAAAGAGGAAGTAAGCGCTCAACAGCGAATATAAATAACTCAACTGAACATAAAGTTCCGGAAATATTTTTTTATTAATAGCCTCGACCGCACAATCACAGTGATTGCATGACCGTGGTTAACGGTTGCAGAAACAGCAGCATAAAAGTCTCCCACCTAACTTCTTGCTTAGCGGTATACTTTCAGAACTTGTTGCAACTGCTTGGAAATCTTCCCCCCTGCTCGAGTTTCACTTACAATCGTAGGGCGTGTAATGAGAAGGCAATATAACCGCTGGTCCTTAAAGGCAACGGAGTGGATTCCAATAGAAGGCAAGCGTAGCAGGGGTCGGCAGAAAGTTAGGTGGCCGGATGACATTAAGAAGTTTGCGGACATACGGCGGGCGCAGCTGGCAAAGGACTTGGGAGAGGTCTTTGCCCTGCAGTGGGCGTAGTCAGGCTGATGATGATGATGATGACTCGGACGTAGAAACGAAATTCCCAGAAACTGCAAGACAGGCTGGTCCCGAAATAATGGAATTCTATCTGCGGCTTCTTGACGGCGTCCGTTTCAGAAACACTAGTTCGAAGCAACTGTCAACAAAAAACCAGCCAAAGTGTTTCCTGCCAGTATTTCATGATTGTTTAGTGATGTATCAGCGCGTCGGCTACTTGTCAAGGTAACTACCATCAGTGTAGCGAACACGTTACTACCATGGATGCTGCGCACATCAGTTTTGTTGGTGTTTTCTGTGGAAGTGAATCCTCACTTGGGGTTCTTTCTTTCCTTATTTTCCGCATCGGACATATGACCCACAAGACGGATTTAATATAATACGACTTCACATATCGAAGAATCACAACAGCTATTACGTAGAGTCAGCCCCAGTACAACTGAACTTTATGAAAGGATGACGCTGATCTTATCGCAATAATTTTAAGAGAACTTAATCGGATTTCTATACTCTGAAAAATTACATAATTAAATACATACGTCTATGAACATTCATCTTGCAGAACGCACCTAACCGAGCCACTGGCAGTGCTCCGGACACAAGTCGGTAATACGTTCTACGTACGTTTTCAGTCGGTATCCATAATCTCTGCCGGCGTCTAGCTGTATCCCGCTCTTTTCGCTATGGTGCAGCAACTGTGGACTTGGATCTCACAAGAGAAACGAAACGTGTGAGAGCCTGCAGAACTGCTCGAACGGGACTGGACGCAGCGGTGGTGACTGGCGAGGCTCAACATTCATGGCCGCCGGAGCCGACGGCGGCGAAGGACAGTTTCATGAGAGGGGGTAGAATTAACGTGAACGTTTCCGTTGTACGCGACGACCCTGGCTTGTGAGGTTCTTGTTTTCAAGGCGAGACGAACACGGAACGTGTGAATACTCCGAGGCCAATTTTACCGCTTTCGACGTTTCATTCTTCCAACTGCCGTAAGGCGGCGCTAGATTTGCTGCCTGTACGCGCTCCCCAGTTGACCTTCTCACGTGTTTTTTTCCGCATATTTTGTTTTCCTCCATTCCGCTCAGCGCAGGTTTGTGTTCGTCCCTCAAGGTCGACCGCTTGCCGCACTCGTCTGGGGCACCGTCGCACATGCCTCTCCGGGCGCTTGTTTACAACGGACAGAGACGGATGCCGTGCGGCACGTTTGGTCATTAACCCGAGCTGTGCCCCTGCGGAGGAAACTTGTTTGCAATGCGCTTAGACGGCGGGTATGCTACAAGCTTGAACATCGATCCCTTTTAGTGTTTGTACTGAGGAGGCTCGTTTATAACGGTGCAAGGCGGCGGGCTGGTTACACGCTTGGACATTAAACTGAACTGAAGCTAGGTTAGCGGTTAAGACTAGATGACCAGGACGTTTAGGTACAATGAATGAGGTAGAAAAAAAGAAGCCTTATACACAAAGTCAACAAACTGACTCCGAAGCAAGGAATGAGGCTACCGCACATCCTGTCCATAATTTTTCAAGAGTGATGCAATCAGTTACAGTAAGCCTTTTCGCAGCCTACCACTGCTAAGCGACTTAAATTCATGGCGCACCTGACTGGCAACATCGACTATCTGAGGCCACATATCAATATAACACATGCCATGACGGCCGTAACTACGTCGGAATTAAAATTTACATAAGTCGTCCCCGCAGCGGTTTTAAAGCCGAGATGTCTAAAGTTTGGAAAACATTTCAAGCATATTTCTATGCTTGTAAAAGCACTGAGCCTAATAATAAGGGCTCAAATGGTGCAAACGCTGTGCTAAGACACAAACTGTGCTGACCACATTTTTGATACCACTTATTCTTCTTTGTAAGTGGTTCACTAAGTTCCCTGGGTCCTTCCGGTGCATGAAATGGATTATGCAAGAAATGTATTAAGATTCCTCAGCGGCTGAGCGCACTGTTTCGGTAACTCACAAGCAATGCATACATGCTCTGATGAATATGGTAGGATACAGTATGACATGGGGGTTTAACGTCCCAGAGCTGTGCGTGACCTTTTAGGGAGGTCGTAGTGAAAGGCTCCGGATTAGCTTTGGCCACCTAGGCTTCTTTACGGCAGCATAGACACAAAGATTTTACTAGCGTATTTTTTTTCTTTGAACTGATGCGTTATACATTAGTATGCATGCATCACCCAGTGATATCCCCCTTCGAAATTTAATAATTTATAATGAAATTTCTCCTTGATGCCGTTTGAGTTTAATCAACTTAACAACGGCTGCGACGTCAAAGGTCTGGGTCATGTGAGGCGTGCAAAAAGTACAATTGATTACATGTAGTTATAAATCGCACAACGCTTAGGCCAGCTCGCGTCAAGAGCCGGAATAACATGAAAACAAATGACGTATCAGTGATCATATTTCAGTTTATTTTTTTTTTCATGTCTCAAGTGACCCAAAGCTACCTTTGACGCCACAGCTCAGGTCGCATCGAACATTAAAATAGTGTTACAAAAACCAAGTTCCGGTAACTTTACATATTAGATTGGAACGCTGCATTAATACTAAAGATTGACAAATAATGTTATATGTTGTACGAAAAACGTTCGTTTAACATTCAAAGTAAGCACTATTGTAGTGCTTTCATTTAAATGCTATTATAAAATGTTAAAACTAACAAATAATGTTATATGTTGTATCATAAACGTTAGCTTAACGTTCCAAGTAATTTTTGTTTTCTTAAGTGTTCTTACAGTGAAGGTGTGTGTGTTTTTTTTTTTTAAATAGCAGACTTTTAACTACATTTCTTTTATTGTGCTTGCCATAATTGCATGCGGGGCCGCATTATTTTTTGGGGAAGCTTTGCTTATCACCCATTTCTCACTATCACTCATGGGTCACCCCTCAGTAATGACTATATATATGCTTGCCTCCATGGTATCAATTCGGAGGTGAGTGTATGAGTTTCATGCTGGGCTGACTTGTGGAGCTCAGCTGTCGGCCTCACTATTGGTCCTCGAAAACCGTTGTGTACCTTCACAAATGGGGCTGCACGCTTTTGCAGGCTGGCTGCACCATTTTTTAGAGCGTTTCATTTATGTTGTTCGAATGTTTAAGTAATAATTCCGTGGTTATTTACCACATAACAAAACGTTAAAGAAAAACATTAAGAACATTCAATCAACATTTGACCAAGAGAAAAAGTAACGTTGCTGTAATTACTACCCGAAAATCATCGTTCGGTTGACGGAAAAGAAACAGACTCAGGAAAAATTCAAATTAACAGTTACTTTGCTGTGGTAAGAGAATACCTCGTGATGATCCGTTTACCTAATGCCTTGTGCATCACAGAGGAGAAAACATGAAACTAAAATTAGGTGCCTACCCTTCTCTAACGCGCGCTAGCATCGCACAGCACGCGGGTGTTCTCTCATTAGATCGAAATGCGACCGTCACGACCTTGAGCTCAGCTGTCCAACGCCGTAGATACTATGAGCCACCGTAGACGGGTGGCTCATCACGAGTTCGTAGCTGTCGACGACACCAGACTGCCGCACCCTTCCGGAAAGACGCGAAAACGCTCTTGCACCATGACTTCAGCGCACCATTTAGAATTTCAGGTGGTCGAAGTGAGCCCGCAGCCTTCCATTGCGATCTATTTAAAACGAACATAAATATGTTATTTTTCATTTGCGTGGCTGGCTTCGATCAGATTTTTAAAATGTGCCAAAATCTGTTTCCTTGAGCGAAATTATTTCAGCTTTCTTCTTTTTATCTCTTCGAGCTGCTTTGCTCTGTTCATTACAGTGTTAATATTGCAACGCCGTCTCGTTGCCATGTCGTGAAAGGAAAATTGGGCTTCTCAGACGCTGATGTGTGTGATGGATTCGGTGCAGTGGAGACACTGGGGCACCTGCTCCTTCGCTGTGCCGCGTTCGCAGACGCTCGTCGTGATATGCTCGCGGCCCACAGGGCGCTGCGCATGCTACCAGACTCACTCAAGACGCTACTGTGGCCGCAGGGCAGTGCACGCACCCGTGAGCGAACCTTGGTGAGCTTCTGTGCATTCCTCGAACGGACGGGCTTGACGTCCCGTGGTGGGGGACTGGCCTGGGTTTGGTGCAGATCCAAACAGGAAAAAAGTCATCCAGGTTTATCTCAAGCGGCTCATAAATATAGAGGAATCTCAGAGTAAAAGAAAATCACGAATTTTAAGAGACCTTGAAGAAGTCGGAAGGAAAATCAAATAAACAAAGCGGCGTGGATGGAATAACTTAATTTTGAAGAATTAATCAGAAAGAAAATAATTTTGAGAGGAAAGTAAAGGCATCGAGCTGTTGTGCCCCCCAGCTGTTGTGTGCAAAGTGTGCGTGTGTGTTTTTCTTTTATTTAATTGACTCCGCACGCGCGTAACCTGTACAAATCTATTGTGTCGGTATGTAAATAGTGTATTTATCACCTTTTCCTTTATCCCTTCTTACAGTCCCCTTACCTCTTTCATTGAACTTCTTCAACCTGCCTGTTACCTTTATTTCCGCTGCCCCAGCTCAGCTGCCGCCGCCGTAGTGATGGCAGATGCCGGTGTTAACAAAAATCTTTTACCTTTCTTTTTGTTTTTATTTTGCATTAAACACTTACTACCACTACTTAGACACATGCATTTCAGCCTGCGAAGAAGCCTGCGGCAGGGCCAGCAGAAACAAGAATTCTGCCTCTATATGAGCGACGCAGAGATGCCTGCGCTTTGCCGTCGGATTCTAATGTAGGAGAACTTTCTGTAAAATTACCACAGTTCTATATATATATATATATATATATATATATATATATATATATATATATATATATATATATATATATATATATATATATATATATATATATATATATATATATATATATATATATCGGCATTGGGATATTTTGGGGGGGGGGGGGGGGTGCGCCATGATTTGGCGGCGACTGCAAAGGAGAGCCAAAACGTAGCATATAGGTTGCGGAAAGCGAAAAACTGTAAAACTAGCTTCGATCTCTTGCACTGATTGCTCGTCTTCCGTCCCGTACCAAGCGCACACTTTTACCTCCATATGCACCATCATTCGGTCCATCGCTGCACACTCGAAATACGCCCTTCGGAAAGCGTATACCATCGGAAAATGAATGCACATTTGATGGGACAATAATCGATTTCATTGAAAATAAAAATAAGGTGTGTGCAACCGAACTGAAACGATGCATTGGTAGAAAGATATCTTGCTCTATTGTAAACCCCAAGGAACTCACGCGACGAAAACACGCGCTGCTCCCAGTCGTTTCTTAGCTCACTGGGAATCACGAAAACACGCTCTCATTCCCTTACGGCGTGGTTCAGGTGTCCAACGATATATGAGACAGATACTGCGCCATTTCCTTTCCCCCCAATACCAATTACTATTATTATTAGTCCCCTCCATTTTGTAGTCCCCTGCACATGCTCCTGCAGCACAACGACGGTGAGGCCCATTGCACGGCCAGGCATAGACTTTCTCACTGATACCTATAGGGAAAGATACCGCCACCATCTACGCGCGTTTCTTAAAGGGCGCTTAATCCACCACGGGAAAGCCGGGAAGACGAGGCATGAGGCGAGCCGAGGTTTCCTAATTGGCGTGACCATTATTGGGTCGAAAACGTGGATTTCGCCTCGAAATCGGCAGCTGCCCCTCGACTCTCTCGCCGGCGCTCAGGTGAAATTATTTTATTAGCGCATTTTTCCCATCTTTAATAAATTTAATGTGACTGTTAGGCTGGTAGGGAAACTTTCAGAGCATTTCTTCGACGTTTGCCGCATTGTTAGGGCTGAATCTACGTTTCATGCCTAACAATAGCCAAACCAAATAGGAGGAGGAGGAGGAGGAGGAAGAAGAAGAGGAAAGGCAGGGAGGTGCCATATACCTGGGGTGAAGAAGAAGAAGAAGAAGAAGAAGAAGAAGAAGAAGAAGAAGAAGAAGAAGAAGAAGAAGAAGAAGAAGAAGAAGAAGAAGAAGAAGAAGAAGAAGAAGAAGAAGAAGAAGAAGAAGAAGAAGAAGAAGAAGAAGAAGAAGAAGAAGAAGAAGAAGAAGAAGAAGAAGAAGGCAGGGAGGTTAACCTAAAGAATAATCGGTTTGATCGGTTGGGAAAGGGGCGTGGGGATTAAAAATGAAAGAGAAAGGAGAGTCACTATGAAAAGTCAGCGTTCGTAAAATTCACAGCCTATAGTGCAGGCCAGAAGTTCCCAAGAAGCGTAGCAGTGCCTTGGAGGCCTTCACCGCCGACGATCGCCGCAGCCAGTGGCCGAGAATCTTCATTACTGTTAGTGGGCGTGGATCTAGACGCTCCAGTGCACGGCAGAGAGACTGACTTTCAGCGCTCTAGGTAAGGCATTCACAAAGAATGTGGGATATAGTCTCGTCATACCCGCAGATTGCACATGCAGGGCTATCAGCCATGCCTATTAAGAATGAGTCAACACCAAGCCACAGGCGACACAGCAAAGTTTCTTCACGTCGTGGTAGGCCGGATGGAAGCCGGAGATTAAGATCTGGGCCCAAGGCCTTTAAACGTGAATTGGAAAATTGGCCGGAATTCCACGCCGCAAGCATTATGTCCCGCGCAAGAGCGCGAAGCGTACCCGCTGCGTCTGATCTCGAAAAGGGGATCGGCACGAAATCGCCGTCGTGGTGAGCTGTTCGCGCGACCTCAACCACGCGGTGATTGCCTGCTATGCCGCTGTGCCCCTGCCGGTAGCCATTGGTAGATAATGTCGGCCCTTTATTTATCTTTATTTATGGCACAGTGGTGTGATTGTCGGATTTCCGCGACCAGTTTGTTGTTCCTGGATTCCACGGCGAAGAGAAGCTTGAAAGCCTTGGAGGGCAGCTTTTGAATCCGTGAAAATAGACCACTGCTGAGGGCGCTGCTGATTGATGTGTTCAATGGCGACAAATAGGAAATTTATCGTGCCGGTAATCCGGCGCCTCTCCATGGTTGATGAAGTGCAGCGCAGCCAGCTTTCCTTGTGGGTAATATTAAACTTAAGGCAGCCAGGCATGCGGCCACATATACGCCCACCATAACGGAGGTAGCGGCTCCTGGCGTCACATGCCAAAGACATAATCTCGTCTTGCTTAGCGTCGCCCGGACGAGAGGGCGCTGGTGGTGCAAACCGGGAAATCAACGATGAATTCATGCGCCAGCCCTCGCACAATACACATACAGAGAGACAGGTGTCTGTCTGTGTGACAGTTTACCCTTGAAGAGAAACGGTTCATAGAATGTTCAAACGCGATGGAATATCCCAGATGAACCATTCGTCCGTACTTCATCACGGTCCCAGAAATGTTTGCCTCCTCCTCCGAAGTGCGGAAAAAGGATCAAATAATTCCAGTCAGAAAAGAAATTTATTTGGCATGATTCTGCAAATGAGGGAAAGGGGAAAAAATATCGAAAATGATCCTCCCGGCTGTTTTTAAAGGGTCGTAGTTCCTTCCCTGAAGCACGTGGTACATCACGTGAATAGACGCCACATGATGCCGAGCGTAGCGTGCAGTCTTGTCAAGCGAGTGACCGCAAGATTTTCATTTCAGCGAAGATTCACACACTTACTTGGTCCAACGACGCACAACTTACGCAGTGGCTCATACCCAGCAATTATTGACAAAAGCATTTTTGAGCCGGAAACCGTTTATAAGCGCAATTTTTTCGTATTATGTAAGATTTCACTATAAGAATCAATATATCCGCAGATCACCCGACGGCAGTCCAGTATTTTTTTGTTCTATTAACGTTTCTGCTATCGTCAACAGTGCTCCCATTGGTTTTCTATGGTGGTCTTAACTGTTCGATGCGATCGATGGAAACCCTTTAAAAGATTTTGCTACATATCAGAATAACGGACCCTTACCTTTTATATTTTCATAAAAGTGTAGTTACCGGATTGTGAAGTCATTTGAGAAAGTTCAGAACGAGTAAATGCGCTCCGACAGTCGGCGTTGGCACGGTCGGACGGCAGTGCTTTTACGCTGAAAACTAAAAACGGGTGCCTTATTAAGTGAACAATCGTCCTCTAAAAACGGCCCAGAAGGAAGTTTACTGCGAGAAGTACGTAAAATGCACGTCAAATGGCCGGTTCAGTGCCCAAAATAAAGCAAAATCCAAACGGTAAGGCATACAACCGCCATCACAACAAAAATTGGAGGGGACGCTTTAATGGATTAATGCGCATGTATGCGAAATTGGACATTCTCTATTTTCCATTCTTAGATCCCTAGGAGTCCTCATACCACTCCTGGCGCAGTTGTGCAGGGCGCCACTGCTTTGCGATGGGAGGTACTGCCACCAGTGCACTCGTGAGACCTAGGTTACTCATCCCGAGCAACCTCACGCAATTATTAACTGATTGGTCGCATTGTTACTCGTCAGTCTCACTTACGCTGGGCGTATCCCGTGGAGCCTTTTTTTATTGGAGTCAGCCTCAGATGATGAGAGGCACTGAGTTCAGCACAGTTTAGTTGGGGTTGTTGTAAACACCTGGTGGTGCTAGCCTTGCGATTATTATGTCACCGATTGCTCCGTTGTAGCAACACCTAATATGGCTCTAAGACTGGCAAGTAGCACAAAGCACTCAGGCGCATGTCGCTACAAAAAAAAAGTAGCACATAAATATACAGAAGATTCATATACATATTCTACTCACATCGCAGCATGCACTAATAAGTAAATGATTTCAGCTTCCTCAAGTGTCGACCTCCATTCCATATCTCACATCTAAACCATGTGTTTCGTCACACAAGAAGTTTATGGAGCATATTCTCAATCAGGCGCTTTCATCCTGCGGGAGTAGCAGCAGCCGGAGTGTGAGTGTTTATAACACAGGAACCAGGACAGGGAGGACATTTACGACACTTCTTCTTCCTGTGCAGTTCTTTCTTTCCTTTTTCATATCTTAGTTTCCTGTCTTTGCATGCGGTCGGAGATCACGTCACTAAGCACTCAGAGCTGTACTTTCCTTCATCTCTACAATCTGCACCTCATGCACCCAACACTATACCTTGATACATGCCTATGGTGTCAGGCCCACCCAACACTCTTCCACATTTCGTGGTGATGCGGGGCGCAACCGAACCACTTACAGACATAGTGCACGTCATTCGAGCGGTGGGAGGCGATGCTGACCAGCGATCGTATCGAGGACCAACGAGCCCTCATAAAACAACTCCGTCTAAGAGCTCAAGCCAGTGGAGTCCTGGTGTGAGGACCCCAAACCCACTAGCGTAAGAAACATTCCCCTGATAATTATTAATTAATGCGAAAGCCTTCAATGGCTCATACTTGAGGCCATGACTTTGTCCTGTCTCAGGTCGTGTCTGGTCTCAAGTCATGTCTCACCGATCACTAAATTAACTCGATAAGAAAAAAAAATCCTTTTCCACGGCGGGATTCGAAACACCATTCTTCCGTTCCGCAGCCAAGCGTACTAACGACTACGCCACTTCCTGCGATCGCATATGCAGTTCTCCTTGCTTCTCGGCCTTTTGGCGAAGGTCATGTTTAGTAATCGAATATATGTTAAGCCCGTAACGGTGCGGGCAGGGCAATTGTTTTTTCTTTAGCCAAATCTAACCTCTGTTAAGCCCGTTATACTTAGTGGCATGGGCAGGGACACATTATTTTGTTGTTGTTTTTATAGTCCCACAATAATTTTTGTCTAGCGTAAGGACGCTGGAGAGAGTTTGCGGAAAGGCATCGAATCAGACGGATCCTTCCCAAACGCTCTCAGTGTCTCCAGCATTTAAGATTAACAAACAATTGTGTACTTAATCAACATTTTAACCACACATCAGTGACACAAACAGGAACACCGCGCTAAAGGCTTTCGCCACACCGCCCTTTAGGTCAACAAAGTGCCCCCCCCCCCCCCTGAATTTTTCTACCTCCTCCTCCTTTGACGGTGCTGGAAACTTAGGCATTTTGCAGTTGATCAAAGCAGTGGGGCTTCGTGCAATTTCTCTGCTCGCTTGGTATTGGGCTTACAGCCAATTCATTTGCTGTTAAGCGCAAGCCTACCTCACGGCCGCCGCCTGCATGCCGCAAGTATGTATTTATTTGTTTGCTTATCGTTATTTATCTTGCACCCACAGCGCCAAGGCGTGTGTTACGGTGGGGGAGGGGGGATGATAATACCGGTAACTATAAACGGTAAATACAAGTAAATGACAAAGAAATAACAGCGCAATCATTCATAAAAAAAAAACAGGCAGGAACATGAACGCAGGGCACGTGTAAAATGCATGGAAAACTAATAAAAAAGACGAAAAATGCATTTCATAAAAGGAACAGCCACAACAACAAAAATACAGTGCAAATTTAAGGACAACTGTGGTATACCGCGTGAATCCTGCTAGCGCTGCAGTTGCGCTCAGGCATAATTCGGCGGCATTCAGATTTTACGAGTGAAACGGCTTGACATGGCACAGAGAAGACTGGAATGTGTTATTCGAAAATCTAACTGCAGCACCGGAGGGCAGTCGATTCCACTCACGAATAATTGCAAGAAAATGTTGCTAAAAGCAGCTGTCTTGCATTTGTATTCATGAGCCGAGCGGATGTGTACTGTGGCTTGACAGCGTATGTATAGTAGAACTTTCTGACGGGGCTAGTTGGTACATCTCTATTAAACGGCGTGCGCTTCTTTCCTCTGTCTCCAAGTTTCCTGTGTACGTCCTGTTAGCGCACGCCGTTTAATAGATACGTATGTATAGGGGCTGCAACATCGAGAGTGGAAGTGTAGGGTGTCAACGTTCACCTATCTCAGTTTTAACCTCTGTGAATTCTGCGTGTCCTTCCCAATGGCGAATCGGTGGCAGTTATCAACCGTTGGACTCTTCCATTTTCCGCAAGCACTTTTGTATCGTCTGCGCCTGCACCGATCCCTCGGACACGTCGTCTGGGAGCAGCGGCGAATGGGCGAACCGGCGCCAGAGCTTCTGCGCGAGCTCCACCCGGGAGTCGCGAGGGGGAAAGCTGCCAGCGGCTCGGGGGGTGGCAGCCGGGGAAAGCGACCTTTGCCGGTATCCGAATGTCTCGTGCAGCTTGAAGGCTTCCTCGTTCCGCAGAAGGGCGTCGACGAACTCCGAGTTGTCGAAGGGCTCCCGCTCACCGCCGTACTCGCTGGGCAAGATCTCGCGCGGGAGGTATTCGTGGAGGCTGGCGTAGTTCCTTCCGTGCAGGTGGAGCTGCGATTCCAAAAAAAAAAAACGCCGTATAAAACGCAGAAATATAAAGTAAAGGCGCCTTGGATGCATCGGTTCAAAGGCAACAGGCATCTCTGCTTAAGGGAATATGCTAAATGCAACTGCGTATGAATCAGGCATGTTTTCCGTGCGGCAGTGAGCAGCTGCCTTGGCATTATTCCGTTCCTGAAGTTCCTTGTTCGTTTACCGAAGCAGCGAAGGCACATGCTACGATAAGATTAAGCAAAAACCAAGCGCATCTCAGATGAGTCTTAGTAACAGACCCTTCGAACGTCCCATTACCGCCAAATTCATCCACTGTTTTGTTCTGTCTTGTTAGATTTCACAGCTGCCCCTTGAACGCTATAAATGATTACCAGTGTAATATTACCTTGAAATGAATGTATTAAATTTCAATTGATTGATTGATTGATTGATTGATTGATTGATTGATTGATTGATTGATTGATTGATTGATTGATTGATTGATTGATTGATTGATTGATTGATTGATTGATTCTTCCACAGTATGCATAGCTTTATGCCCCCGCGTTGCGCCTCGCTCTTTGCCAGCAATGCATCCACAAATGTCTCAGTGTCAAATAACTAAATAAGCAAATCTAAATCTTAGTGAGCAGCGACTGTTTCATCCATTTGATCCGAAGTAACGAAGGGGAAAAACAGGGCACGCAAGATCGTTACAGTAGAAAGATGGCCTAGTCGATCTCAATTGGTTGGTGGAATGCATTTTTTCAGCGCAAAATTAGACAGGACACAGGAAAGAGGCACACGCAGGGCAAACGCTGAACTCCCAGTTCAGCGTTCCTTGAGCGTTCCTACGTCCTGTCTTAGCTTACGCTGAAAAAAATGCATTTGAACTACCAAGATCGACCCGGAAAGGAAGTGGCGTTCGTGTGTTTCATCTCTGCGTTGTTTTATGTTTGATAGTTTGAAAAAACACTCTGCAGTGCACCTCTGAAGGCAGCCGAGGCGAGTTTGCAATAAGCTGCTTGAATTAGTACACAGTTAAACTTTAAGTGACCTTGTGGCATAGATTTATAGACGCTCGTCGACAGTTAGCGCCGCACAAAGTTAATGACAAAAATTAATGTTCCAAATGACCTAAAGGCTTCGTCGTATGGAATGATTAGTTCATCGCCGACTAAAAATACATGGTGAAACTGTAAGCATCCTCTGTAAATCTCGCTGAAATAAGAACGGCCTTTCAATTCATGGTATCGGCTTGAAATCAGCATCTCTAAAACCAAAAATGCATTTCCACATAGTTCGAAGGTAGTTTTGGTTAACGTTTAGAGAACAAATCGGCGCGTTGTGTGCGCGTGCTGGACTCTTCGCCTCGTGAGGACGAATTCGTACAACAGGTCACTGGCCACCTTATGAGCACACAGACGGTTTAGAAGCTCCATGCACCACAGGGATTACCACGTGTCCTGTCATGATTTCTTTAGTATAAGCCGCTCTATATCACCGCTCTAATTTCGCCATGTTTCTCCGCTGCTGTAAAATTCAAAAGTTGCGGACAGCACTCGAACATATCGGGCCTTCATATCAATAGCAAGTGTAGACGGCTTTTGCATCTCTTCGACGGTTGCGCAAGTGTTTTTTTATTTGTTTTTCTCTATAACAAAAGCCTACTCCGAGGTGACTGCGTACTACTGCGCGATGAGACACATGACAACGCTCGCGTGCTTTCTTTACTCACCCGTTGGAAAAATTTGTTCTTCACCAAAGGCTTCAAGAATCGCAAGAGAAGAGTGAAAAATAGCGGTTGGTTCACGATGTGAATGGCTTTCAGGCGTATCGGGTAGCATTCCTGCAAATGCAGATTGAAACAAATTCAGCACTGTGACAGCAAATATTCACCAAGAACAAGGAGCAGCGCAAAAGAATGCAACCACACAGGAAGAAAAGACAAGCCACAAGCGCTGACTAACAACTGAATTTTATTGCGGGAAGGCACGCCTTAAATAAGGCGAGAGATAGAGGGGAAAAGGTGGAGAGCGTACAATCATGAAAGATAACAGCAAGCCCAATCAAGTAACAGGACATGAAAAACTCAAGCGTTAGCTGCTTCTAAAAAGTGTACCTCTGCTGCAAAAAGTGATAATGAGGGAGTGCTAATGCAAGTGTCGCCATATCTCTTAATATAGTAAGCTTCCAGGCTAACACGCGCAGTCTTGTCGGCACTCTTACCTAGACTCCTAGTCTCATACAAAAGAGCCACGTATCATCTGCACTTAATTACGTGCGCAACCAAATGTGCGTACTTATCTTTTAACTGACTTAAATTTCGGGCATGTTCCCCCAATCGTTCGTTGATTCAACGGCCTGTTTCGCCTACATAAACCTTTCCACGCGTCATGGGAATGACATAAATTACGCCTGTTGAGCACTTGACAAACGGAGTGCATTTTGTCGTATCTGGCGTCCTCTCTTTTTGGAGCCGCAAATCCGTGGGCATAACTTTCCCAGTGTGTTGGATGCCAAAAATACAACGGACACACCATGCCTGTTGGCCACTTTCTTGATGTTGCGCGAAGTCTTGTGCAGGTATGGCAAAACCACAGGCTTATCAGCCTTCCGACGGTCGTCATTCAGTCTTCTTGTACCAGTCTTCAATTTCTGAGGCATGGCTTCAGCAACAGCAATCAAGACCGAAGGGGGAAACCTGCCGCAAACAGTCGGCTAATCTGATTCTGAAAACTCGTTTGCATCTGATGCGGTCACGATTTTTTGAGACAGGATTCCATACAGTGCGACGCAATGGCTCTTTCAAATGGCAATGACTGGTTCAAAATGCACCAACTAGCCTAAAAAGAAGTTTTATTGAAGTAAATATTCAGCTGATTTGTTCTGAAAAACATCTGCTGCTAGCCTGAATTAATGAACGGTCACTAACTAGCAAAAGGAATGAAAAATAGCCAGGGAAAGAATACATTATGCATGTGAGTCAGTGAATTAAATTTCACTGAGAGCTAGTTTTACCTAACATACTTTCGCACATAAAAAAACTATAGGGACGCTTAAGCCAACTTAACAGTGGAATGCGGCAGCATTAGGTTTCACATTTCTCGTAGCTTCTGTTGCAACTTCTGATTGCTTCAGTTTATTGCAATTGTCGGTACATTAAAGCCATATTCGGATTTACAGATGCAAGTAGAAGGTATCCGCTATGCTGTGACTGTGCGGATGTTAGCAAAAGCCAATTTTTTCTTCATTTCTTATTTCGATTGTCTACCTAGGTTGCAGTGTACAAACTAGGTTGCTCACAACCTGGTGGGCAGGTTGTAATGACGTAACGAGGTCACGTGCCATGCCTCGACCAATTATTAAAGAGGCTCTTAAAGGGCATCTCAATAAATGTGGGGTATTCCTGGGATGGTAAAGGACGCCACTTCAGTAGTGACAGTTGAATTTGTACGTCTGTTGAGGCGCGCTGGTTACAGCGTACAAGCTTGAACTCTTCACCTCGCATTGAAACACGAAACACCTTTGCAGGCTGAGTGTTCAAAACTCGGTTGGCCCGCGAAAGGCTGCAGCGGGGTTTGCGGAACCTGCTCCGCGCGCACACCCCTGAGGAAGCCGGGCGCCTGGCTGGGGTTGACTTGCACCCATTTTTACCGGTGGGAGCCCGGCGCTGGGTGTCTAACCGACCATCTTCCGCAGCCGAGGCGGACGCCCGTACCACCAGGCCTGCCAAGCTGGGCAGGTTGTAATGACGTCACGACGCCACGTGCCCTGTCTCGACCAATCACGGTGGACCACAAGTTAGGTTGTGATGGCGTCACAATGTCACGTGACCTCTCTCGACCAGTCGGCGAATTTCGTGACGCTGAACACCGGCGTGATTTTGGTGTGACGACGAATTAACTCTAATGATATCGTATTAGAAATAGTGATGTCATAGGGAAGCTTTACTGCAACTAATTTCGTGTACGCTGTGTTTCGCATGTCGGCCCTGGTAAAAGTATCAGGGGTCGCCAAAGCGTCATGTGGCCAGATGACATTAGGCAGGCTGCGGGCATAGGAAAACCGGAGCTCTCGCAGGACAGGAATGAATGGGGATAAATGGGAGAAGCCTTTGTCTTGCATTGGGCGGCAGCTGGTGATTATGATGATGATGATAATGATGCGAAATGAAATGAAGCTGCCTACATTAATGACACTGACTATAAACCTATGGCGCAACAAAATACTGAAGAGGTACTGCAATTTGCTACGTTTTGAGGTCAATATGCCCTTTCCGTGAAGTCAAGGGTACACGCATAGCGTTCACCCCGTTGAAGGTGATCAAATGTTTCGATGCATTTTTTCCCCCTGAGAATGGTGTATTAGACATTAGCTCACATCGTAGTCGACATTAGTTCACATCACCACGTGTAATCCGTCTATTCTCGGTAAATGCTTTGTCATTAAACTGTTTCTGCAATGAGGTTGGGTCTCTCTATATTTTGATGTAATCTGCACCGGCTGTTTTTTTTTTCTTCTTTTGCGCACCTGGACGCAGTAGACGATCTTGAAGGCGTGCGCTGGCGACATGGAGGCGACGTGCTTGAGCGAGCCACCGTCGAGGTCCACCAGCGCCACGATGCCGTTCACCTGAGTGCCTGCCTCCTCGAGCGCGAGCTCCCAGGCGAGAGTGCTTGGCTTGTACATGGCCTCCAACGAGCACACATCGGGACTCCACTTGCCTGAAGGAAGCGACCAGATGGAAGAAGGCAAGGGCAGAGCAGTTAGTTGCGTACCTTGGCTACAGGCAAATGCGGAACTGCTGGCGATATATGGCTAAGGCATCAACGTAAGTACAGAAGAATCCTGATGCATTTGGGTATCGTTACGCCCTATACATGTCGAGGAGCATTGTCGCATCGCTATTTGTAGAGTGACCAATCGAACTACAAAATGATGAGAAAAATAAAAAATCGAATTGGAAAAGCCAATAAATTTGAAATTTAATTCCATACTTCTCGAATAATGTCTCGATGGTCTGTTAAGTGCAGATACAAGTTAATTCCTTACTTCTAGAATAATGTCTTGATGACCTGTTAAATAGATACAAGTTAATTCCATACTTCTACAAAAATGTCTCGATGGTCTGTTAAGTGGACACAAGTCAGTTGCATACTTCTCAAATAATGTATCGATGGTCTGTTAAGTAGATACAAATCAATTGCATACTTCTCGAATAATGTATCGATGGTCTGTTAAGTATATACAAGTTGATTCCTTACTTCTCGTATAATGTCGTGATGACCTGTTAAATAGATACAAGTTAATTCGATACTTCTGGAAAAATGTCTCGATGGTCTGCTAAATAGATACAAGTCAGTTGCATACTTCTGGAAAAATGTATCGATGGTCTGTTAAGTAGATACAAGTCAGTTGCATACCTCTCGAATAATGTATCGATGGTCTGTTAAGTATATATAAGTTAATATTTTACTTCTCGTATAATGTCTCGATGGTCTGTTAAGTACAAATACAAGTTAATTCCTTACTTCTAGAATAATGTCTTAATGGTCTGTTAAGTAGATACAAATTAGCTCCTTACATTTAGAATAATGCCTTGATAGTCTGTTAAGTAGGTACAAGTCAATTGCATACAAGTCAGAGTGTATGGCCATAAATCAATGTATTGATTATAGACTGTCTGTAGGATTTGTATTGCCTATAGACTGTCCTCTAGGGTTCGTTTATAGACAGTCTATATACTGTAGAGACAGAAGTCTATGGGCAGCCTATAGACTGTCTAAAAACGTTTTTGTAAGGGATACAATACCCCCTCAGTCGAACAACAAAGCAGACTTCGCTCAAGATGAGAGGAGCAGGCCCGCTCCGGCTCATACGTCGGGTAGGAGTCGAAACGAATTTGATCATTTGACGTCACCGGGATCATGTGATCGCCGCTCCACGAATAGTGTTGCGAGCGGCGCGGAGAACACAGAACCGCAATTCTGTTCACTGCAGGAGCAATATCGGAACAGTAATGTGCAAAAAAGTTGGGGATGCGGCAGGCTTGTCCTTTAACTTGACACCGCAGGAATTAACAGACAGAATCGATCGCCACTGAAGTGGTACCACGTCCCAGTGCAAACACAGAGTTGAAGAACATTTTACGCTGCCTCTTTTACCCATTCTGAGTAAGAACACCTTGCGTCCTTCAGCATCGGGGTCTCGAAGGAAACCTAGGCACTGCAAGTCGAATATCTCCTTGACGCTTGAAGGGTAGAGATCCTGATACAGATCTGGGTTTTCGAATCGCATTCGGTAGTAGTTGCGAAGCAGCTGGAACGCAGCAGGGGTGTCGAATTTTCTGGCCCTCAGAAAACGCAGCAGGAACATTGGATCGGTCCTCGTTCTCAACACGGCCGCTTCACCTGCGTTTGCAGTTTGAAACCATGCAATTGAATATTTGTGGGTAGCGAGAAGGCAAAAAAATTAAGAGGGAAGTAAAAATTAATAAAGCCTGCTTTATTTCATTCTTCCCCTGAATGATGCGCACTGCTGCACCTTACCACCGTCATATGGACTTGTTAATATTCTGTATTAATTTATGTAAACGAACTAATTATATTTCCTTTTTGATAAATGCAGATGGAGGTGTTGTAGATAGAAAGCTGCCGTTGGGCCAGCTTGACGAGTCTACAGTCTTAGCACTCAGCTGCAAAGAGGCGCGGGCAATGGCTAAAACTTCAAAGCAACACAAAGTTCAAAAAGCAAGCAATACCACGTTGTATACATGATTCAACCTAAACCGTTTTGTCTAAGAACATTGCACGATGTTCCCGTTGGTAACGGGTAACCGCCTGTAATCTGGCAGGAAACTCCCGCTTACTGGAACACCCCTTAGTTTATCAAGGCGTCAAGTAAATTGTCGAAGCGGAATAACTACTGGTCCTGCTTACAAAGCTCTATGAATGTAGTTGGGCCCTCGTTCCCTGCCTTTCAGCTCGTTGAATCCGTGATGCACGAATAAAATGAGTTCAGGGAGCCAACAACAGAATGCAAACTCATTCTCTGTGAAATGTAGGTCACGTTGTGAGCAGCCGCGGCGTCCTCAAGGCACCCACCATCCAGCAGCACAAGCAGTTCTTCAAGAGCCTTCGCATGTCGCTCGGACGTCTCGTGCAACTCCGCCTTCGCTCGGTCTTCTAGATGTGCTGGCAGTAGGTCTTCGTGGTCCGCCATTCCTCAGGTATAGTGCTCCGCTTGCACTGCGTCTGGTAAGGCATGGCAAAGTTCGCAGACAAACAACTTCCGTTTCGGGAAACTCAAGGCAGAAATGTCGCGGTGGTAACAAGATTGAACTCCGTTATTGAGAGCAAGGTTTTTTTTTTGTACGCTTATTATCAGCTGCTTTCATTAGGCCTTCAGCTTCATGGCAGGACCCTCGAGCCGCTCTCTCTAGAAGAGATACGCTTACGTTTGGAACAACCAAAGTTGAACCTCGTTTAAGAGGCCCGGCGATTAGTTCATTATAGCCCATAGCTACATTATAGCCCGTATTGACCGAGCTTCTATTTCGAATAATCGTTGCTTTGTTGTATACTTTATCTCGTTATAAACCATTTCGTTATAACGAGATTCCACTATAATACTCCCAAGCAGCAACTAATACTCGCATTTGTAGAAGCAGCCACAAGTTAAGCAAGATTTGAGTAAGCCGCAAACCGGTGAAATACAAACTGATATTAAAATCATAAACCAACATTTTACATTAAAAACATAACATGAATATATACGAAATATGAAACATTAATATTCAATGGGCTACATATAGGCTATGAGTGGCTGGTACACACAAAATTATTCAAAAGATGCAGTTGCGGGGAGAGAACATATAGTACGTGACTTCACGCATATAGGTAGGTATGTACTCTTATTCGAGTTCATTTTTATTATTTCGGTATTACTGGGATACTCGCACAGTTTTCCAGAGGCAGGTCGTTCGCACCAAGAAAGATACTGCATCTCTCTTTCCGTAAGCATTACGAAAATCTTCACGTAACGGTGAAACCCATTACAGATGGAAGTGAGCTTTAGTTGACATACACTACCACTGCATGATGTAGCGCATTAAAGTTGTTAGATTAGCATCTATGGCACCTAGCTTAGAAGCAGAGCACATACTGCTAACATACTGCACATACGCTTACGCGCAACATCTACAGCATGCTAACGACAGCCGTCTATAACCCAAGAGTACTGTAAGATACCAGCTTTCCTTCGCTGAGTGTATTTCTATAATTCTGCAAAATTAAGGCCGTACTAGGAGCGCGTATGATTTCTCTAAACTCCCAAACTAACTTGGCGACCAGATGGCAAGTAGAGGTGACTAAAGGCACTGCTAGTCTGAGTTTATTTAAGGCCAGAATTTCAAGTAGGGCAGTTTTATCCTTTTCCTGAGACGTGATTTTGCACATAGCGAATTACCATTTCCTGGGGGGCAGCAGGGTCGATGAAATATAAATTTCTTGCCTCATACAGGTTAGGTTTTCAATAGCTGTATCACAACTTCCACCGAGCATGAACATCGGCTTGTCCGATTTATGAAACTTACATTATACGCTACATGTGGAGACGGTGATCATTCGTAATGGCCTAGCACACTGATCTTAGTAGCATGGACGCGTGCTCAGAAAATGGCGTCTTGTGCAAAGTGGCTTTTGCGCTTTTTCAATAAAGTACTAGTCGACACACTACGTTTTCATCTTATGTCCGCGTACAAAAGCGAACCCACGGAAAACTACCACATTCCGGCTGTCGCCTAATATACCACTCCTCGCTCGCGACAATTTATCATACATGCACGAAATTCTTGGTGAAAGAAGATTCTCTATACTCGATGCATCGCCTTAGGAATTCGTCGCTCACCGTGTCGTTCAGGAGATGTGCGAGCCTATCGTCGGCAGGGTCTGGTGTGGTTGCAGTTAGAGAGACTCGTCTGCCGAGACGAGTTTGCACTGGCTCACCACCACCCGGCCCTCGGAGTCACAGCTGATTTTCCCTCACTTTTCCTTGTCTTGGAGTACAGTAAACTAAGACTTTTCCGCCCACGTGCCTACTGTTTGTTCTTCTTTCGTTGTTTAGCAAAAGAGCCGCTCTCTCGCTTTCTCCTACACCCCCCCCCCCCCCCCCGGGTCTCTTTTATTTTTGCGTGTCTGTGGTTAACTGCGTGCGAGCTGTAATTTGTCAATGACGCCAGCGGCTCTTTGTTTATTTACTTTGGTTCAAGCAGCGCTACGGCAGCAGTGCAAGTAATTCTCACTATTACTCATTTAAGCGCAAGTTATTTGCAAGGCGATCGAAGCAATTTGAATGCCTCGAGTTGATGACCATTCAAAGGGCACTACGAACTCATCTGCTTATTAAACTTCCACGCGACGGGTGGCATCACGCAATGGGTCGCTCACTATAACTTTGCACCACGTGCCGACGGACTCCGTCAGGATTGAAGAGAAAGAGTTGCTGAGCTCATGAACATCTTTCAGCTCTCCGGACGAATGTTTTCTCTCTTTCATCTTTTGAGCGACTTGCTTCATTTTTGCGGTAAAGCTGCATTCTTTGACACCTCGCCGGCTTTGCATGAAACGGCGGACTCAAGTGGTCCGCCACTTTGTTTAAGATTTGCGACTTCTTTTCTCTTTCAGGCCATCTTTATTATTCGCTTCTGTAGTTATGTCATGCGAAAATTGTGGAGATCAGTTCCCATTCCCTCCGACACACTATTCAGTTTGTGCTGCTTGCTCCAAGTGGCACAGGAAGGTGAGGCGCAGCAGTGCTGATGAAAGTGGCCGCGGCGCCAATTCCTTGGATAAAAAGTAAAGGACTAACCTTAGGGAGAATGTGGATCCAAACAGAGCACATGCACCGGAAATTAACATCCACAGTCGGTTAGTCCGTACTGCGGGCCGCAGACACAGGCCGACGCTCGATGATGAAGTGGATGACAGCTGACTGCGATCGAAAATGGGTTGTGAAACGGTACGCACGCATTGTGCGCTATTGCCGTAATCCGCCGATGTCCTTACGGTGCGCAGGATGTAATATATGCCAGCAGTGCTCGACAATGCTCAGCATCCAGAGAACGCGAGGCACTTCAGAGACTGCTACGAACAAATTGTGTGCCGCAAGGCACCGATACATTCTCCTCCTCTGCCTCGCACTGCCTCTCCCTTAATCGAGAACGCGATACGGACGACCGGAACGCAATCATGAGAAAAATCTCAGCGACAGCGCTTTCCCGCAGTGGCCCAAGGTGAGCACGCTTCGGTTGCTGTGGCCTGGCCTGGCCTGCCCAGGCATCGGTCGCCCCCAACGCATGCCCTCGCAGGAGAGGATGCAGACGTCGGAAAGGGCAAAGCGCAAATTGTTATCTCATAAGTGGTCAGAAAAACTGAAAGAGTAGCCGTCACCGCAGCCCCGTAGCGGGGGTTCTTCGAACTCTGGGGTGCCTTGTCCATATATATAAACTATATATATTTCTTTCTCAGCCCGCAAACAACCTCCCCAACCACTTAACCGGGTTTCGCTTGACCATGATGCCAGTTTTATTCAACTCAAGATGGTAATTTACTTGTGCTAAAATGATTGCGGTCATTTGCCTTAAAATTGATGTGTTTTTGGTAACCACGGCATTTGCTTTCTTTTCTGTAAGGGCTAAGAAAATTAAGAGCATTAACGAAAGAAAAATCTAGCGGAGTTTACTTCCAACCAATCAGAAAAGGTGTCGGGCTGTCAGACACGATTTCTCCGTTGTCATTCGTCTGCACGTTTACACGAGGTGTTCAAAGGGTTGCTTTGGTAGTAGTTATGTGACCGAGCACACCTCAGTAACCTATGATTTCGCGATGACGTTGTCTCGATGCATAACTCACGGGAGATGTTCCAGCGTTCGATAAAGAACGTAAAATTAAAGGTACCACGGTAGGCTTATAAAATTGTTTTAGAAAAATGAAGTAATGCTCAGCATTCAAGGAACCAAACAGCTGTTTGCGACAGGTAGCCAGGTGCTGTAAGTAGTAACTTACACCTTTATACAACTTTTACATTGGCCAAACGGCGACCGCTGATCTAGACCATGAAAAAAAATATTGCCAGAAGAAAGTCAATGGTCTAGAGTAAATTTGGCAGGCACTTTAAACTTATATACAGTAGCACAGCACTGTGTCTGCATAATTATGCTTTCAAGCCTTTTAGAAAGTTTATTATCAGCAATACAAGCAAGCTGTCTTCGTGCGCAGGTCATGCGAGCAGGCGGACACAATGTAAGCGTATAATTGCCGCCGGCAATCTCCTAGTTAACGAAAATCAGTTCATAAACTGTTGAGTATCTGCGAGTATGCAGCGTGTTCGTTTATATTAGACACACCGTGGCATCGTATTAGTAGACTACTCCATTTGGTAGAATTATCGAAGCACGCCTTTTCTTGGAGATATTCACCGTGAAATTTCTTAATTAATCCCCGTAATCACTCATGCAAGACGGTGACGAACGGCGCATCACTCCTCCCCGGAGCGACGCAGGTGTCGCTGAGTGCGTTTTGTCTACCACTGTCTTCGTCTTTCAGGCATAATTATGAATCTATAAAGGGAGAAGTCGGAGACGAATAGTTAGAAACAATGGCGTGCTGCAGTTCTACAAAACAGAACAGTCTAGAACTAAGACCGGCCAGCCTTATTTATTTATTTTTATTTGTCAATACTGTCAATCCCTGCTTCTGGGATTTTTACAGGAGTGGGTTCTAGCCGTAGGCAAACTGTCGACCAGTCATAAACACTTTTTTCCAGTATACAAAAAGTACAGTGAAGATTATGGGGACAATAAGAATGGGCATTGGAAAAAGCAAAAACAAAGATAACCCATAAGTAATCATCACCTTTTCCTTACTTACATGATCACGAGAAGTACAAGTAAATTCATGGAATATACAAATACATAGAAATACAAATGCATGGAAATAATAATAATAATAATAATAATAATAATAATAATAATAATAATAATAATAATAATAATAATAATAATAATAATAATAATAATAATAATAATAATAATAATAATTGGTTTGGGGGGGAGGAAATGGCGCAGTATCTGTCTCATTTATCTTTGGACACCTGAACCGCGCCGTAAGGGAAGGGATAAAGGAGGGAGTGAAAGAAGAAAGGAAGAGAGAGGTGCCGTAGTGGAGGGCTTCGGAATATTTTCGACCACCTGGGGATCGTTAACGTGCACTGACATCGCACAGCACACGGGCGCCTTTAGCGTTTTTTTTTTATTAAAAGCAAATACACGAAAAACACCAAAAATGTTAGAAAAAGGAAATAAAAATCACAGTTTCTTTCCTGACAATACACTTTTGCCAGCTAGCGCCAAAAACTTCTCAGTACTGGGGTTGCATAATCACCGATTCATCAAGGCAGTTCCACTCGCGCACTGCTCGCGGAAAAAAGGAGAACATAAAGGTATTATTTGCACAGAAATATTCTTGTATGTTAAGTTCATTTTTGTGACGCGTTTCTCTGGAAGTGTTCAGAGTAATGTATTTAGCAGAGTCAACTTTAAGTTTGTTATGCAAAATCATGTACAGAAACTTCAGCCGGTGAGGCGTCGCACGACAAGCTAGCGTGTCAAGCCCAGTCTCAGATAGCATCAGCGTGGGAGAATCGGTGCACCTATATCTGTTGCAGATAAAGCGCGCACTTTTTCGCTGGACAGCCTCAATCGTAGTTATGTTAGCTTGCGTGTACGGTAACCAAGCGACATTTGCGTATTCTAGTATTGGGCGAATGATAGTAAGCACCCAATGCAGATATGCAAGCGAAATGCAGTAATGAAAATGTTTAATAATTTATTTCAATTATTTAAGAAACTGACGACGACGGCGGTGACACTGTGTCCCCCTGATCGCTAACCAGCGTGCAAAAACTGCTTTCGATTAGGAATTTATCGTCGGTTTTTCAAAGGCCCCGAAAGATTAATTTGGACAGCCTCTATAGCATCGGCCTGCAGATATTTCTAGGGAGAATAAAGTTGTTTTTTTTTTTACCAGGGTTTCAGTGTTATGATAATCTTGGTGTACTGATCCCAGTTGTTATTACTTCCGTTCATTCAAGTTCAATAAATTTCAGTTTCTCAACAAAGTGAAATCAGAAAATAACATCGAGCGCAGAACTTAAGTACTTCTCCGGAACAGAAGCAAGTTTTTTTTTTTTTTCAAGCACACTTGTTGAAGCGGGATGAGGAGTTGAAACGGCGAAAATTTTAACAAAAAAATCGAATTTTAGCCTAAGCACCAGATTTTGTATCTATGAGGTCGTTTCAATTGTATTCAGAAATATTTTCCCCGAAAACTTTAAAAAAATGTTTTAGTGACCGTATTCAGCAAGAAAAGTGGCTGGAATCTCCCTGAAAATGCCAGTGTTCTCAAAAGTGTTTTTCTTTTTTTACCTGACTGCGCTGCTTGCAGAAAGCATAGCGTAACAATTTCTTCATAATTTTTAGTTCGATTTGCTGCATTGTGTATGATGTAAAATATTTAACTTTCTCATTTTTTCCCTCGGTCATAATTTGACATAACGATAATGAGTGCACTATCCATGCCTGAATATGACATTCTGTGTAGAAAAAAAAAATCTGGCTGCTAAAAATGCTTGGTGAATGTAACTCCATCAGCCACTCCTTTGGGTAAAACGTGAGACTGACTGCAGTATCCTACCGCGTTTTGTTGTCAGGTCATGCTTTCTGCATGCTTGCTGTAGCAATAAATCATATAAAAATTTATAGTTTCAAGACAACTTTAGCATTTCCAGTGAAATTTTGGATTTCAGCATTCAGTAAACTTCCAAATAGGCCTGTTAAATTTTATTGCTCTACACCAAAAAAAAAAAAAATTCACGACTGTGGTAGAGCGACTGCCCCGTATAGGCGGTGGTTCTGGGTTCGATCCCCGCACCAGGATGAAATTTTCTTGACTGGTGAAGATTCTGGGAAAGCTGCAAAGCCTTCCTGTGTAGCCAACTGGCTGCGTTTAAGTGAATGCTATGGACTAATTAGTCCATAATTGAAGCAGAATGCGGCGTTTTAATCCCACGGAAGGTTACTTTCAGGCAGTTTAACCATCGGGAACCCAGAATTACCACGAGAGATTATTTAAAACTTGATTATAAATTTTAAGCATTTACTTATATTAACGTCTCGAAAATCAGCGGCAGAGTAAAGCAGAGGAAAGCACGAGTTACTTATAATGATTCATGACGAGCTTCTCTCAGGACTCTCCCTGTTACGCTACCAGGAGGCAAGGGAGAATGCTCAGAAACCCGGTATCAACCCGTGCATAGAATCGCGCCATATGTAGGGACGAATGGCAACTGAAGGGCGTAAAAGACGCTTCCGCAGAAGCCTGCACGTGATCAGGCCTCCACGCGAGCAGCACAGCAAAGCCAGCGGCCACCGCAGCGCCCCGGCGTGACGAAGCCGTTTAGGCCAGGGCGGCGGGAAGGATGCGACCTTGACCGTGAAATTACAGGTGCGCGGGCCAGTCCAGCAGCAGGAACCCCATTGGCCCCCTTCCTCCGGACCCGGCCATTATCTATTCTCCCAGAGTCACCGATGAGTTATGGTCCCGGCTTGACCAGCTTTAATGGCGACCGCAGCTTGCGAGAGGTGGATTACGAAGGCGGAGAGAGAAAAGAGAGAGGAGGGAAGGCAGATGAGGCATTTCTTTCTCTGCATTCCCCGGGAGAGGCGAGTGAGGGGGTGCCCGTTTCCGCTTAGGTAATCTGGCGTCTATACTGGCGGGCTAACGGTCGGCATGTCCGCCTTTTTGGGCAGCGCGCCGAAAACGCCTCGCCTGGTCCCCCCCTTCTTCTTCTTCCCAGCTTGCCTAACTGGGTCAATGGTAAGAGCCGCCACGGGCTGGAATTTCTGGAGGAGCCAGTCGGCGGGTCGCTGCCGCGCCGGCGAGTGGCGTGCATGCAGAAGCGGCCGCCGCCGTCTGGGGAGGAGATGTGGGTCAGCCGTTCCCCGTGGATGCACCCAGCGCCGACGACGACGCAGCTGCGACGCCCAGCCGCCGCCGGGATTTAGCATCGTCCAACTCTCGCCCCCCCCCCCCCCCCCCCTTTACTGTCCGCCGCACCGGCTGCTCGCACTGAGCGACCCCGGTTCAGCATCGATTCAGCAGCGTCATCGGCATAGGACAACGTACAGCCCAGCTGTTGCCGGAGGTGTATCGACTCGCACACCTCGTTCTGTAACCAACGGTAAGTTGACCTTTGAGAACGATTATTTCCTTGTACTGGAGAAGAAAGTGCAGCTGGCTTGGACTTTCACCTGTCGTTCACGAATTCTCCGCGCGGGACAGGTCGAGCTCACGCAAGCGACGTTGCTGCATTCAGAGTTCTGTTTAGATTATCTGATTCTTCGGTGGGTGCATCACGTCACATTAGAGACGTCACGACATTAGGGGAAGCTAGGCTGGCGATGACTTCAGTGCCTTCATAAGAGTTAGAGAGGATTAGTAGCAAGGATCCGCAAACCACCGTGTGAAAAAAAAAAAAAAGATTGCCATGGATCACCTCAAGGGCTCCAACCACAGGCCAGACTAATGGAGCGGTTTCCTCTTTGAAATGGTGCGCATACAAGTGTCATTCTGTTTACATTTCCCAGTTTTGGGAACATATACGCCCACCAGGATTGAAACAGCCGTGGAGCTCCAGATGTGTATTAGTTGCAACACAGCTGCACTATATATTCTTTGTTCGATCAAACGAGAAAGTGACAAGTCGAACCATGTGTACCACGATCGCAACCGTAATCAATATCGCATTTGGTGTGACCGAATGCTATTAAAGATACTTGACTTCCAGATGCCGGAGCCGGTAAGTGTATTTCACTTCACTGATCGCAGGCTTTGCGTCAAGCTCCGTAAGTGGGCTTTAGACGACGTTCACACTGTGCTCCGAAAAGCAGCTGCTCCAACAAGTTGTGACGTCAGCGTGGCTGTTAGGCAACTGCAAATTCTGAATTGATGTTCGATACGTAACTTGCGTACAGTACGTCTGTTTCAGTTCCATCGGCATTCAGCTGCTGTGCGCATGGTTTCGGTATCCAATCCCGACAGCGGCGGCTGCATACTGGAGACGAAACGCAAAAGGCACTCATGGGCTGAACGATGTCAGTGCACTTCAAAGAACCCGAGGTGGTCGAAAATACTTTGGCCTCCATGATAGGCCAGGCTCACCTTCGGGACCTAAATCCCGACATGCCCTAACCTCTACGTAAACTTAACTACTTTCATGGCTCTCAGCGTACTCTTTTGCACTTTTTGCGCGAAAATAACTTCTTGTTTCTTCTTTCCCTTCTTTAATAGCAACAAAGTGTCGCTTCGTGCAAACTAGCTCGGTACGATACAATGCTCGCTGTTTCCTAGTTATGTTTTTTCATGCCTACTCTTATAATTAACCTGCCCCCCCCCCCCCCCCTCATGCGAGGCAGAACTGTTTTGGGGAAAAAAAAGTGTTGGCAATGGTCGACAAAATGCACCGAGCTCTAGCGGTAGCGGACGGTTGTGTGCGTTTAAGCATTTCATCTAAATACTGTCGAACACTTGATGCTGACAGGCGGATGGTTGCCATCGTTTCGTTTCAGTGCATGCGGTGTATCTAGTACCTTAAGAAGCCTTAAGAAAGTGATCTGTGTTGCTGTCTTCTGTTTACCAATTGAAAACGCCTTCCCCCGTCAATGTCATGTTTTGTCATTATAGCCTATAGCTATTTAGAATGGTGGCTGTCTGTTGGGATGTTTGGTATAGCATACTGACTATTGAAAGCGCACGTAAAGGCAAACTGCAAGAGAATAGGACGGGTCAAGCGCTACTCGCGAGCGGGTTTGTTCAGAAACTTATTTGGTGAACAGCCCGCCTGCGCACTCACAGTCTGGATCGGCTGGCAGAACGGAGTCACCAAAGGCAGAACAAAGGAAGCAAATACACTGACAACGTACGATCAAAGCACTGATGTCACTTGTGTGCATCACTTGATGTGACCAAATACTTGCCAGAACCACCCAACTTTACTTGCACACAAACAGCAATTCTTATTGAAGCATTTTCACAGAGGTTTGGCTTATGTACTTATCACCAAGACCATAAATAAGCCACACTTCCAGTATTTCTGGGGTCGAATGAGATAAGCTATGTGCTGGTGTAGCCAACTAACACTCAGCCGGATTGAAAAACTAGCTTCGACAGGCACATATCCATAGTTACCAGCTTTTTATCACTTAGCAGTATAATTAAATTATCAGGTAAATTATGAGTTACAGGCTAATAACTCACGTTGCACTTCATCGATGTTGGCTGCGTGTAGTCCTCCCATCATGCATCACACGTCGCCCTTTTTTATGAGCAGACTGCACTGAATCCAAACTGAACTAATAGTGCCCTGTGAGCGTTTATCTGAAAGCCCTGAATGACGGCCCAGACTCATTTCTTCGACCTTTATAAAAGCTTTCAGGCTCATTATGTTTTTTTTTTCTTAGTAAGTTGCATGACAAGCCGTTTTCATGTTGTTGAATGAGAAAAAAATGTTGCCCCCCCCCCCCCCCTCGTTTTCAAGCGAAAAAGTGCATTGTTTATATGGGACAACCTCCCACCCATTCTCACTGCCCGCGCCGATAGTAAACGTTTGTTAAAGCCAACGCCATGCTTATGTTTCTAACGGAAAGAGCCCCTCCCCTTGTATCACTGAATGCTGGATGGTAGAACGTTGCAAGCCTTGATCCGTCACGGCCTGATGTCGTGCCAAGACGTCACGTAACCGACTTTCATTCTTCCTTTCTCCTTACGAAACTAAAGAAAAACTACACCGTTTACGGTTGGTTTACGAGGCGGGCCGTCGCTACGCGGGCGACATGACACTCCGCCGTGTGCAAAGTGACGTTCCGCGTACGCCGCGCAACAGCTGCCTCCTCCCGCAGTCAACGCGGCGAGGCGCGCCTGCATCACGGCTTTTACGTAACCCAGTTTAAGACACGCACGGCCTGCAGACGAGCGCTGAAAATGGCCAGGAAAGAAAAGAAAAACGAATGGACTCTGCGGGCGCCTGGCAATCACAGGCGGCTCCTCGAATGAGGTCACAGTCGTCCAGAAACAATTTGAAGCAGATCCTCTCTGACCCTTGCGCGGATGACAGCGTGCCCTGGAAATCCCCAACGCACCGCGTCACTGTCTCCTGCTTTATTATATTTTATCTTCTTTTTTTCCCTCGTCGCTCTTGGCGAGACCGTATGGTGTTGAAAGGGAAGGCCTCGATCTTGACGCTCCTGACACCCTTGAGGTGCTAGTTTTTCGATTTTTTTTTGCCACCTTTTCAAGAGCAGTGCTAGGCGGACCGTAACCTGTGTTTTTTTGCAGCTATTTCGATGACCACTGTAGAGATTCCCTGGCATACCTTCGAACGTGCTATTGCCGCGAGAAACTACAAAAATTAGCTCAAGAAGAAACAAATGTGAAACAAACCCACGTATATGTAGTGTTCATGCGTGGTGGAGGGTATGCAACCTTGCAAGCTTTCTGTTATCAAAGCTTTCAAATTCACGACGGCGCATTTTTTTTTTACTTGCTGTACCAATTCAACCGGGCTTCGAGTCGCATTGTTAGTTAGAGTGCAGATCAATTTCCGCCACCTTAATATCACAAGGGGAATGCGCCACGCCCTCTAAGCGGATGGCATAACCATATGGGCAAAGGAGGGAAACTTGGGACAGATGGAGGAGGCCCTCCAAGAGGCTGCCATTGTATACGGTTCAAAAGTATGCAGAAGAATGCGGACTGCGCTGTTCCCCGGACAAGTCGGAGCTCCTCGTCCTGCGCGGGAAGGGGGATACTGCACCGCTGGAAATCTCGGTCACGATGCACCTATTCCCGAGGTGGAAACAATACGGATTTTGGGGCTGCTTATTAACAACAAGGGTGTGAACGCAGTAGCGATCACCAAGCTCCGAACGGTGTGCGAGCAAGTCATCCGTGTGATATCTCGGATCACAACCAAGAAGAACGGTATGCAAGAACAGGATACCCTTCGGCTAATACAAGCATTTATCATCTGCACGATAGTGTACGTGGCACCGTACCTTCGTATGAAGAAGACCGATCTAAACCACTCGGACGTTATCATTCGATCGGCTTATAAGAAGGCGCTCGGGCTACCCATGAAAGCATATACGGCGCGTCTGCTAAAACTGGGGGTACACAATATGGCTGATGACATGATTGGCGGCCATATTACAAGCCAGGTAATGCGACTGGCCACAACTGAGACAGGCCGCAGGGTCTTAGAAGATTTAAACATTAGCTTTTAGCAACAAGTGGCTGGGAGACAAGATATACCTAAAGAGTGGAAGGGCAAATTCCTTACGCTTCCGCTTCCCAAAAACATGCACCCGGAGCGTCATCATGCTGGGCGAGTGGCGAGGAGCTGGAAGATGAAGGAGTGCTATTCAAGAGAAGAAGGAGCCTTCTTCGTGGACGCTGTGTGTCCTGTAGAGGGAATATCAACAAGTTCAGTGGCGCACCAAATGCAGGCCGTGGACGGGCTTTCAGTTCGTAACGAGGATACACAAGCTATGGAGGAAGTAGCGATAGCCCTAACCGCAACGCACTCCGCATCGAAATACATAGTTACAGATTCCCAGGCGGCTTACAGAAACTATATGCGTGGCAGAATCACGCCGCTAGCCTGCAAAATTCTGAGTCAATGTAGGACTTCAGCTGCACGGAAGGAGCTAATATGGATACCAGGTCACCAGGGAGTTGAAGGAAACGAGCGCGCACACGCTTCGGCCCGAACTTTTCTTCCCCGGAATGCTTCTACGTCCTCCCTTACTGATTCAGGCTCCTCGTCTCATTCAACAACATATTCAGAGACATTACAGCATTTGCGCCTTGAAAGGCGGACACTCCCGAGGCCCTCTAAGAGTCTTAGTAAATCAGAAGAATGTCACCTTCGAAGGCTACAAACAATGTCGTTTAATTATCCAGCTACGCTTCACGCCATTGAGCCCGAGTCCTCTACGGCACAGCGCAAATTTTGTGGCCAGAAGGCAAACTTATACCATATGGTATGGGCTTGTCAGAAAAATAGCAGTATTGACATAATAAATCAGCCAATTTGGGAGGGCTGGGAGGCGGCCCTGTCCAGCTTGGACCTCGAGGAACAGCGAGCCCTCGTCGCCAGAGCACAGGCAGCGGCTTTTACCAAAGGCGTCCCGGACTAGGGACCCGATCAGCCTTCCCTTAATCTAAGTCATTGTGGCTTTAGATTAACGTTTTCATCATGATCCACCGGAGCGTTGTTTACCGTCCACCAAAGTACGTCACTGAACAAGATTTTTTTTTGTTTACGTCTGACAGTTGTTCCAAAGTGCGCCCCTAGAGCGGTATCGAACCCACGACCTCGTGTTCAGTAGCAGAACGCCATAATGTACCTTGGATGGTGGAAGTCGAGCCGTCTGTGAGGTCATCGATTTTTGCAATAAGGCCTCCCTGGGCGCTGCTATATTTTAGTCCTGACTGTCGTGTGCACCTCTCGCTAGCTCTGTGGAAGCAGCAGCGGAACCGGCTGTCGAAAGTCCAGAGAGGAGAGGTTTCTGCAGCTCCCTTGCCCAACTGCAATCGCGTCATTGGTGTCCGATGAATGTACATGTGAGAATGCATCGAATTAATTGCTTTCCCGGTGTACTGGTTAAAGGTGCAAAACAGCGCAAGAGAATAATTAGTCTTTAATCATGGACCCATTCTTGCAAGAGAAGTTTGTTGACGGCAACTATTCGAGGTAATTTGTAAACGCTGAGTAGAATGGAGATGTGGGCGAAATTATACATATTTGGAAGAATGAAACAGCGGAAACAACGTAGACATAGCAAAGACACACAACACGAGGCTGGACTAAGAACCGACTTTATCTCAGTGAAAATCGCGTATATACCCTTCAAAAATGCAATTCAGACGAGAAAGGCAAAAAAAACGAAATAAAAGCACTGAGCAAAGGCGCCGGCACACTGCGCTCTTGATAGCTATCTACGAATGTTCTAAAGAACTTTAAAATCCGATTTCCTTGTCAAACAGGTTCACTTATCTGGCACTAACAGATGCATCTGCTTTCTTTATGATACGGCATACCCCTAAATATTTGCGATGGCTCCTTTTTTTTTGCACACCTAAAAATGGTAGGATTTTATGGTGCACGTTATTCCATGGAAAAATACACAGATTGCTTCATTCCGGTTAAATCCTCTTTATAACGTGAATTAATTTTCCGGTTAGCCCATAACATACGGTGTACGCTACTTGCAGATCATATGACCAATAAAAAACAAGAAACGGAGTATTTTCAGAAAAAAATACCAATAGATAAATATTTACCGCAAAGCATTCATTATAGCCCAACACATCGAGGAAAGACGCAAGTAACCGTAGAGGAGAAATAAGATGAGATGACAGCGTAGTTTACATGACTGATTGATGACATCACATGACATGACTGATTAGTGAAGCTTCTGATTCAAAACTCAATTCAAAATCACATGTGTACGAAGATGTATGATATTAAGATCGCGGTCATTCTGGGTTTCTTTCCTGCCTTTCTCTGTATGAACGTCTGGCTGTGTTTGTTTAGCGCCAGTCCTCCAGGAAATATGATTAGTTCGACTTGATTGCTTTATTTATTTTTTAAATAGTGTGCAAAGCTCTCCCCTGTCCTTTCTTGCTGTCGCTCCCCTCTATATTTCTCGTTGTTATCCTCTCCCTTTCCCTTTTACCTCCGCCGGCTGCAGCTTGGGTGCTTAAAGTGACCCAGAAAGGGGTCTCAATAAAGGTGCGATACGTCTGGGATGTTAAAAGACGACAGTTCATAATTACCCCCCAGCAAGAATTATTTTAGTGTGTTTTGTGGAAGCTGGATATATGCAGACAAAATATGCGAAAGCCCGGCACCGCGCGTCGCCGCGAGGTGCAAAAGCGGGAATTTTTAAAAATGTATTGTAAATTTCCCGTCCGCTCCCGAGGTCTCGTACGCAGCATGGACGCTCGGTGGCCTGTACTCTTCATAGTGCAAGCATTTTAAAGCCAAGCTCAAACACCCCTTTCTGTGGCCCTTTAAGATATTAGATAGCAATTCCCGCCGCCGGCAAAATTCTTTTCCTTTACTTTTTTTAATAAACCACTACTACTGCTCAACTTGCTGAAAAAAAAATGCTGAACCTTGTATGCGTTTTCAGCTAGCACTGAGCACCAAAGAATGCTGGAAAACTGCACGCCCCTGGATGAGTACGTGCGCAGAGCAGTACAGGGGCCGGCTTTCACGGCTGTCAAACGTCAGTGGGGTGGGTGCATGCATGACAGTCACGAACAAAGCTTCTTCGGCGTCACGCTACGCCCACTCGACTCCTCCCCTGTTCAGTCAGCGCCCCCGAACGACGCGGTATGGCTTCGAACAGCCAGCAGATGAAGCAGATAAAGGAGAGGGACGAAAAAAAGGGGCGGAGGGCTCAACTTTAATCCGGAAAAAAGCGACACGAAAGGAAACATATTTGGAATATCTCCCTTCATCTGGATAGATAATGAATGGGAAGTGGGCGAAAGGTTCGTTCCGGGGAGCCTCGCGTGGTGTCGCTTCCCTTCCCTCTTAACCCCTGGCAATAACCCCTCTCACCACTCTTGTGCTCCAGCCTAGGCAGCTGCCATCACGGGTCGTTCTACGGCTCCCCCAAACCTGCGCATTTCTCGATCGTGGAAGGAACGTCGGCGTGGTCTCGGTGCGGCACGACTTCGTTCAGCTGCCCTGCGGAGTTGCTGCTGGTCTACTGAGGAATGCTTTTTGTACGGAATACGACGACACCACCCACCTGCATCGCCGTCACGCGGAGTGCCCTTGACAGCAAGAGGCGGTGACCCCGCGGAGTGGGATTCGAAATTTCGCGAGCCGTGCGGCACAACCGACACTACTGTTAAACCCGCCGGTGCGCGGGTGCAGGAATCAACGTCATGACCAAGGTAAGCGATGTTATTCCGGTTTCATCTTTGCCACCAGGAGTTGTATAAACACGCGCGCATTCGGCGATGGTTCAGTTCAGAGTGGTTTCGCTCGACACTTTGCGCGCTAGATCGTCGCATTGGACGTTTTTGACGTTGAACCGGTGTGAGCGGTTTCTTGGAATTCATGTACAGCTTGTGGATGAGGCAGCGTCGATTTTGCGGGGCCACTAGTGTACCTTTGGGGACAAGTCTATGTACCGCGTGATCCGCCAACGAAGCTGATAGCTCTGACACCAGAAGATTTTGACTTTCCCCTCCAAGTTTGGTCTCCATCCGACGGCTAATAATATAGCTATCGGCTTAATTTGCGGAGCACGCTGTCCAAATAATTTTGTCCCCGACTGTACTTGTGTGTCGCAGCCTTGAGCGCATGCCTGATAGAGCAATTTTGTTCATGCTGCCAGGAATAAACTGAGCGTCGACCCCCTACCCCCCCCCCCCCCTTTTTTTTTTCGGTGACTGGCATGCACAGGATTTTTCTCGTTGCCTTGGTTGACCTGATGCAAGCTGTGTGCAGCTGTGCCAACGTAATTCTGCCGGTTCTGAGTTAGGTTTAGCTACGGTTCACTCAGCACGGCGAATCTCGAAGGGTACCTCGTAGTCTCGCTTCTGCACATAACCGCCCCCTCCTTGGCCTAGTATACATCATGGACGGATGGATGGATGGATACGGCTGAACCCTTTACATCGGGCGGTGGCTCAAGCCACCTAGCCATGTCTTGTGAAATTTTACTCCTGTCTTGCTTTTAGCCAGTATGCCCCGTGGAACGCCTCCTGACGTTACCAAATGACATTATGAAATAACTGTGTGGTTTGAAATTGGTTTTCTTTGTGTACTAATCAGGTTCTTGCCTTCATTACGTGCGAAATCGCGATTAGGATAGGTTCACATTTTGGAAAGTTGGAAAATACTCGAGCTGCATTGTTTTTAGCTCGCTAAAAGTAATCGAAATGCTTGGACCAACTCCCAGCAACCACACTTCACTTCACTTCACTTCACTTTATTTCGTTAAAGACCCTCGTGTGAGGGTATTACATAAGGGGTGGCACACATATAGATCAACAACAGAAAAAGTACACAAAAATTGAACGAGTTATACAACGAAAAATGATTATCGTGATGCAAGCAAACGCGTAATTTGGTTAAGAAACACAGTTTGGCATGTGATGGCAGCAAGTTCATGGGTCATCTCCATTGCGCTGCTTTCATGCGCTTATGCGAAGCACCTTCTGGTGGTAGCGATGAGGGCGTTTCGGCTGATTTTCTACAGCATGCTACGGAATTTGTGTGAGGGTCGTGTCAGATGAATCCATGCAACTCTTGCGAACATAGCCTCAATATTGAATCTACTTGTCTAGTCAGCTTTAGCTTTCCGTGCCACTGCGCTTAAACCCCGAGCTGAATATTTCCTCAGTGGTTACCTTCCTTCCTTGTGTATTTGATATTTTATATACTTTGTCGACGCTTGCCTACGGTTGCGGCATTGTGGCCATGCGCTCAGCGCCTTTTTCTTTTACTTGTTCTTACCTGCGTCGTTCTAAAAGCAAAGACAGCTGTCCTTGAGAGGCTGTGTAAGAAGGGCGTCCCATCGCGGCGACGCCCCGGGAAAAGTTTCCGGGCCGGCTCCTTATCAAACAAGGAAGGGCTCGCCCCCGCCCAGTGGCCCTTATTACTGCACGCGTCGTGTCGGAGAGCGGCCGTGTTTGAACAAGTCGAAGCAGTCACGCTTCCTGTTGCTCGACGCGTTCGGCGCTCGCCTCAAAGCGGCGGCGGGTCCTGTGCGTGCTTTGGATAAACGTATGCAGTGGAGCACGTGCCGTGTGGCCTCTGTCCCCATCCGTTTTCGGGGTTCCCGGAAGCGCTAGAGACTTCTGTTGGAAGCAGAGAAGGTGTGGAAAAGGCATGCAAGCAAGCTCTTAAGAGCTCATCGAAGGTGGTTGCTGTTTATTTGTTGAATCGAATCATCTTTCTCCTGTACGCTAGGCTTGCACGGTTGCGTAGCCGTATTTTGTATGTCCTTTGTTTAGCCGGCGCTCGGCTACTGATCCGGAGTTCCCAGGTCCGAACCCGACCGCAGCGGCTGCGTTTTTATGGAGGTAAAACACTAAGGCGCCCGTGTGCTGTGCGATGTCAGTGCACAATAAAGATCCCCACGTGGTCGAAGCTATTCCGGAGCCCTCCACTACGGCACCTCTTCCTTCCTTTCTTCTTTCACTCATTCCTTTATCCCTTCCCTTACGGCGCGGTTCAGGTGTGCAACGATATGACAGATACTGCGCCATTTCCTTTCCCCCAAAACCAATTATTATTACTTTGTATATCGCAGTATATTTCTTTTTTATTTGTTTTAAGGAAATGAGGCCGAGGAGTGAGTGTCCAGTGACTGCCAATAGTTCATGCAGTTTTACAACTCGCAGCTTCTGTATTTTAACTTCGTGATGGAATGCAGGGAAGCGCTTCATACTGTGGTCATCTTGTATGTCCGAGAATCTGATTTCAATACTCGTGTGACGTTAAGCGAACGCAGTTGCGTGTTGCACAATAGCGATGCCGTCCAGCGTAGAAGTCGCGCTCCTCCTTATCTCCGTCTGCACCCCTCCGCATTTACCTCTTATCGCGGTGAAGTGCTTCGCAGAGACAAACTACAGCTCAGCTTGTAATCTCAGCTTTGCCGGGGATTAGGCGTAATTGCGGCTATGCTTGTTCAGGAGTTATCGTATCATATACACTAATTTTGAGCAGCAAAAGTGTTCACCCGCTGTAGTACGCAAGCATATTGATTGTTACGTTGCCCAATTCGATGAAGTCGTGAGGACGGAGCACAAAAGTGAACGATTGAACACATGTCAGAAAGAGCATGCGCACCGTCGAAACTTCGTTCCCAGTTTCCGCTGCAATGTTATAAAAAGCTCGGCACTGTATTCAAAAACATGCCTGTCATGAGCATCACGTAGACTTCCATCACCGAGGATGTAGATAGCTTGCGCGTGACGTCACGTCAGCGCGCTTGCAGCTTCCGTGGCCGCGTTTGGAACCGCTAGGCTGCCGCGCGCGCTTCGAGGCGTTGTTAAAGTCTTGTTCCGTGCATTGATTAGGTCATTTCCACTTTGTGTGTGTGGGTATGCCTCCATTTCCGAGAGTGCAGTTTAATGCTTGTGACAGTACTCAAGAAGAGACTGACGGGGCCCGGTCGGGATTCTTGCCCTCACACTACTACGGTTGGAGCAGGCAAGGGTGGCACACAAAACCATATTCAATCTGCGGATGGCCGAGAGCCAACACGATGCGAGCTAACAGAGGCGGCGGTAAGCTAGAGGCGGTCTGGTGGTAGTTCGGCAGCATGGCCGACTAGCATCCCACGGCCACCGGATGTGACGTCGGTGCAAGCCGTGTATACTAAAAGCCCTTAAAGCAGTGTCGAGTCGGCTTGTCGGACTGAAATTAACAAAAGTCGGGCTCATGTAAACGCTCGGGGCTCGAGCTGTGTCAACGCGAAAGCGGGAGATGGTTTTACTTTCCAAGACCCCCTCCCCCAGTGTATCCTTTTCGCAGGAGAGAACAATAAAAGCAGGAGAATGGTTTGCTACTGACCCTATGTTACTGCGAATGTCCGGACCCTGTAGAGTATCTGTTACGGGTCCAATTGGACTTATTTTTGGAAATGTGGCGAAGGGTTTGAAGTTTGTTTCACTTCCGCCACCGGTTGGCCCGGTATTGCACTGCCTCCGGGATCGGCCTTGTCTTTAGCGCGTCTTTACTATCCTGTCTTTCTATCCCATCTTTCAACTCTCCTGCTATCTGCACGTGGTAGCGATTGTGGCTCGGCTTGAGCCAGTGGGCAGGCCTGTGCACTTTCCTTTTCTTTCTTCCTGGCAACAACAGACAGACAGACATACTGACCCCCACGAGCCTCCGTGGGCGCTCGGCAAGTTCCTGATTCGCCAAGACTGAGTTCATGTAAACGCGCAGTCGTTGAGTCGGAGTCGGCGAGACCTTACTTGTCGAATTGCAATGGCAGATCCGGGTCAGGTTTTTCGGCTGTTCGGATCAGTCCATAGAGCAGCGGTATTTGCTCCGTCGAAATCGGTATATTTGATCGGAGCCGCGCGTCTGCTTCCTCTCACGACCGGCTGCGGCTGCTTCCTTCCTATCGCCGCTGCACCGTGATCCGGGCAACCTACAAGGAACGCTGATTTTTTTATTGTTAGCCAAGTGCAACGCCACCTCACCCTATATGCGCAAAGGTACCTGTCCAAAATGTAATTATTTGTGGCATAAATAAAACTTAGTGTGTAAATAAAAAAGACTGCGTTTACAGAATGTCAGTTCTGTGACAGCTTTTTCGATTAAAATCGTAAACCTGTTTGAACCTCCCGCGCTTTCGGACGTCAGACGATGCGTATCCGCTAAGCCTAGCAGCTCCGTAAATACGGAAGCAATCTGAAAAATTGGCGCCTTTCATCGCATAAGTTCTGTGGTGCGGGCATCTTCTGACAAAGCGAAAGCTTGGAGCGCCTTTCGTTTGCCGTGAACGTGAAGAACGAATCGGTGCTGAAGCGAGAGGCCCCGCTTCGACGGGAACCGTCTTATTGCCTAAACGTATAGCTTTTCTTTCCCCCTGCGGTCTCCGCCGGAACTACGCACTTTGTTCGGGATCCGGCGGAGCGCTCGCGATCTGTCATTGGAATTCAACATTAAGCGGCAACTCCATAACACTTCCTGACGAAGCGCCGCGCCGCTACGGGCGTCGAAAAGGGGCATGCACCCAGTGTTCCGAATCGCGGGAAATTTCCCATACCGTGGGAAAATGAGGCCACTGAGGGAAAAAGGGAATTTTGTTTAATAACCAATTGAAAACGTGGGAAATTTTGGTTTCGCTAAACACCGGTGTTCTAAGTGTGCTTTCTCGGGAAAATGTGCAGAGATGAAGGGAAAATGCTGTTATCATGGCGGCCTGACTAGTGTCGCGAGAAGAAATTTGGCTCGATTTATCCCTTTAATTTGCTGCCTAGCCTTGGATACTGAGCCCTGGCCCATTCAGGCTTCGAGTGCTGCGTCCTTGGATTTCTTCCGGCTATATTGGCAGTGACCCTTCCATTAACTGCTTCCAACCACTCCCAGCTCTTTAGTCACACAATCCCCTATGTAAGCATGTTGTTGTAAAGGAATTCCCGAAAAATGTCTACGGTCTATACAGGAGAGGCTAGAAAGGAAATGGAAGTAGCCGAGCTAGTTCCCGTCCCAACGCAAAAAATAATAAAAACGAAGTGGTTATTGACGTTGATGTGATCGAGAACATTCCAACCCTGATGTTCATTATTAATGGGCTTTGTATTTATTTTATTTCACTCATTCTTATATTTATTACCTTTGTTGTATTCACTCTAAAATTACTATGTTTTGAAAAAATATATTTATGGGCAAAGATGGGTCATTTCTAGCCGACAATTGGAAAAAACCAACTGGCCAGTGCGGCAACACTGCACGCACCTCCATGCCCCTGGTGCTGGCTCGCTCCGCCTCTCGAGCAGACGGAAAGAATTTCAATGCCTGAAGAAACGGGGTTTGGGGGACGCTGAAAGGACAACTTCAACCGCGAAAAAAGTTTGTGTGTGTGTGTGTGTGTGGGGGGGGGGGGGATCTGAAAGAGCCCCAAAGAATGCAAAAAATTGGCTGTGGCCTAGCTCGGCTATGCTAGGATATACGTAGCGAGAGGTACATTTCCCTGGCTGAGCTTGTTGTAACTGTATGTTTACATAAAGAATGAGATACATTGGATATACACATCTTTTATTCGGAGGCAGACCGATGATCTGTGAAGTAGCATGTAGCGTTCTCAATTTTGTCTATATGCATTTCGATTTGGTAGTTGTTTTTTTTTTGTATACAAGGTCTATAGTAGTTCCCCATTGTGTAGTCGGGACGTGAGGGTCCGAAGCTAAATTATTTCATACACTTACTAAGAGTGTCCTGTTTCCTGTTGAAGTCACCCAAAGTCACGCACAACTGTGAAAACGTGCCGTAGGCTGGTATACACGTGGCAACCACATCAATCATGTGCTTGACAGCTGTTCCCGGTGCCACGTAGACTCCTTGCATGATAACGCCGCTCTCCAGAAGCCGAACACGGCAGGCTTAATCATTATTCACCGTGATCGAAGGGAACTGTCTGACGGCGGTGATACCTTGTTTCACGTACCCAGACTCCAGCGTTCTTATTTGGTTTAAGCCAACTGTCAGGCGATAGCCTCAGGATCGCAAGAGTTAATCTCCTCTTGTCTAAACCGCCGTTTAGCAGCGGCCGGACTCTCCTTTTCTTCATCTATGTCGAAAGTTGTGACGCGCGGTCACGGCGACGAAGCGCACGCCGCACCTGCTGCTCCTCTCCGCTTGACATGGCAACGGCGCATGCGCACGACGTGTCTCTCCCATGCAACGCGAAATGCTCGACAGGTAGCCCAGTGTAGCTCTCGCTACAAAAGTCCCCGAGAGCCCCGCGGTCCTCCGATTGTTGTAAACCGAACCCCGCTTCCGACGCACGCGCGAGCGCCCGTGCGCAGGCGCTGGTATCTGACATGCACAGATATCTGCGTCCTGCTCGCGCGCCAACTTCACGCATGCGCAGACAGGCTCCAGCGTAAGTCCGTGCATGTAGCCGCTCCGCCCGTACGCCTAGGATGTGCCCATCGAGTTGAGGCTTTAGCCCGACGCCTGTCTCGACACGCTCCTGTGGCTTCCTGTAAACGAAACTAGAGCTTCGTTGTTAGTCGTTCCCGAGGTCGATGTTCATGTCTGTTAAGCGCCAGCCTCAAACTTCGTCGCTTTGTGCCCAGCGCCTTCGGTCGCGCTGGTCCCTCCTGCTATTGCGTGTTGTATACAGAAAGTTTGCAATCGTAGGCAGTTTCCTTCAGTGTCTATACCGCTTTGCTTAGGAGGACCTTACAGGACGCATGTTGCCGCACTGACATGACACGCTTTGCAAACTGCAGAAGCTGGCCACTCATAGATAAGGTGGACGATTATCCAAGGATTCCCTTCACTGTTGTCAGTGCAAACGAAATATTAACAAAAAAGAAACTGACCTCGATTATAGGTTGGCAGGTTTCAATACCTGTTTTTTTTTTCGCTGCCTCATCTCTTTTCCATGCTCGCAGTTCTCTCTGACTTGACTGGTAATCTGCTGAAGCGGCGTTTTTTTTTTCGCAATGCCTGGAATATGAGAATTCATTCAGAAAGTAAGGTTGGTAGGGAAAATGGGACAGAACCTGTGGACCAGTCCACCCGCTCCATTTGTTGCTGCATTTAGCAATGCACATCGAAATTTTTCACGCACACTTACTCCACCAACCAAATTAGCTTCTCAGGCGTCCTGATTCGAGTAGAAGGGGCAACTTGAATCCCATATGTCTACAAAAAGTTCACTGACGGGCAACAGTACCTCCATTTGAGTCTTTGCCCTCCGCGTTATACTGCGAAGCTCTTTCTATATTATCGGGCCCTCAGATTTAAACGTACTCGTTCACACGCCGAGCATCTTCATAAACGCCAATAGCACACGGGATTTGCTGAAAAACCAATAGTATCCGCCTTTCATTGTCGCTGATGCTTTTTTAAAGGCGGGAGTAAAAAAAATATTCTGCGATATTTCAGGAACGTCAGATACCAGCCAGAAAACATTTCCGTTTGTCTACCACCGCGGTATATAGCTCAGTGGTTACGGCGCTCTGCTGCTGACCCGAAAGACGTGGGTTCGATCCCGGCCGCCGTGGTCGAATTTCTGTGGAGGCGAAATTCTAGAGGCCCGTGTACTGTGCCATGCCAGTGCACGTTAAAGAACACCAGGTGGTAGAATTTTCCGGAGCCCTCCACTACGGCGTCCCTCATAGTCTGAGTCGCTTTGGGACGTTACGCCCCATAAGGATGATCTTTTTTTCTGTCTCCAAATTCTCAATACGCATGTTCAGTTGACTGCCAGGAGGCAGGTTCGCGCTACTCAAGTTCGGTGGCTTTCACATCCCTACGTGCTTACGTGGACCTGACGTCAGCAGGTCGAGTGAGTGGGCCACACACTCATGGACGGTTCACCTTACTCGCATCGCCGCCGACTGAACATTTTCAGATAGCATTTGCAATGACCAGGAGGGCAGATTACGACGTTAACCTGAGCTGGATCCGCTTTCCTCGTGCTTATGTCCAAACCGCTGATGCAATGTCCGTCCATAACGTGTTGGCAGACGGAGAACGACCTGCTGGACCCGCCGTCGACGACAGTCTCCGATGATGACGAGTGCGAGTACCCCAGCGTTGGCCCCCTCAAGGGCAGCCTCTGGCAGCTCGCCGAGCAAGAGCTGCGCGAGACACCCGCGCGCCGTCAGAGGGACCTGCAGATCCTCAGGGAGATGATTCGCTGTGAGTGGCTGCCTGCAGATTCTAACCACGGTGATTATTTTTGACTCCTCTGCAGCGCCATGTGTGCGCCTGCACCTGGCCCTTGCTTCCATATGCGCAGTTGGGGCCGAGATGGCGCATCGTGGATCACGTTGTACGCATTTTTTTTTCGTAACAGTTGTTGAGTGATAATTTATTCGTGATTTGTTGCATATTATTCGTTGACGTCCTGATAGCCCATGACCAGAATGTAAACTCGGCAGTTAAGAACTTTTTGCGGAGTGGCCTAGGCCATGTTGAACTTGAGACTGATTACAAAGAACCGAGAGACAGAAAACAATTGTACTCTATTCGAGAGGACAAGAGAAAGTGCAACTAAAGGCACTAAGTAGCTGATAACCCTTTAGCGAATCCCGCCGCCATAGGTTCCGGGTGCTTCAACATGGCCGATCGCAGGCGAGCGTGACCTGGAGTGCCGTATGGACGACGCGTTCCTGGTGCGATTCCTGCGTTGCCGCAAGTTCGACTGCAGCCGCGCGTGCAAGGTGCTACGCCAGTACTACCGGCTACGCCTGAACAACACGCAGCTCTTTTGCGACTTCTACCCTTCCTATCTTCGGGTCACCTTCGAGCGCAACCTGCAGACGGTGCTGCCCGACCGGGACCCCAACGGATGCGCGGTCTTCATCTTCAAGGGCGGTCAGTCCAATTGCTTTAACGCGAGAAGTTTGGCTAGTTGGGACGTATTCGTAGTTAAAAAGTGCAAAGAAAGACGAAGACGCAGAGAAGACAACACAACTCAAGCGCTTGTGTGGTGTTTTCGTCTTCTTCTCTACGTCTTGGCATTTTCCGCGGCTCCTCTTAAACATGGCCCTCAGCAACGACGTGTCTGTTCGCGTATACGGGATAACGGTTCAAATTCGAGTGAATGGTGAACTTAAATACAAGGCTTGCGCTGACGTCACAGCAGCTGCCATGTTGTCGAACCACGAACGCAGCAAGAACCCGCGCTCCAGACTGCATCGTATTAACAGTGGTTTTTTATTGTGGCGCCCGTCTCGTAATGTGGAAGCCATCTGCACTGAAAGCATTTGGAGGAAACAGGGGGTTTAATAATAAGAAGAAAGTTGCTAGCACCTGGAATGAGGTTGTCTATTGCGACCTGAAGGTGATTATTTAAGGTTTAACCTGCTCGCAATAAGCTGCTCTAACACGATTTGTTTTTGCGAGTAACCGCAACTAATACGTGAGCTTAGCTAGCTGAAGGACTCGTTTATCCTGCACAGTCATGGTTGTTGCGGACTAAGGGATAATCACTCCAGGAGAATATCAGGCGGTCTGTTTAAGCACGAACGAACGCGATATCCTTCAAAAAGAGCGAGACTGTACGTGGCAAAGGCTTGGCGTCAATGCGAGCCAGGGCAGCAGTCACCATGGAAATAACTAGGGACGCACTGGGAGCAGATTCTCCGTATGCGGGAACTATAGGCAGCTAAGGATGCATACTGGTAAAAGTAGCTGTAATAAAATTGCGGATGGAGTTCCTATCACGAGAGGCCAGATGCATGTTCTCCTAGCTTCGCGTTTACAACTACAGTTGCGTTTAATACACGTTGACGTGGGTGAATTCGGAAACGCAGCTCATAAACGGCACGCTGCGACGACCACAGTACAGGTCCTTCCAATATGAAAGGCAGCAACCAGTTTACACAAAGACGTTAAAAAAGACATATTATGCGCAAAGAGTAAAACGGGAACGATTACATTTGTCACGCATAATTATGCAGTAAATCATTAACTGAATAATCCAACTATGTTCCCGTTCGCATTACAAGCACCTGTACATTCGGTCCAGTTGGTGTTTTCATTTTTGAAAAGAATGCACAACGCTACATCATATTTTGTTATTTCGTTCCATTGTGCCACTGCACGTCTTCGTGAACGTCATAGGCCAAAATTGCTGACGAATAGACAGTAACTAACGCAGGGCGCTGACTAGTAAAAGCCTGTCGACAGTAAATCGCCGTGCGGGAAACGGCATTCCACTGTCGGCGAGCTTTCTTTCTCTTTACATGCATATTTTTGCTGCTCAGCTCAGCTGGACTCAGGCGGAGAGCCGCGGTCGCTGCACGGCGGCACTATCTGATTCTAAAGCTTTAGCTATTTCGCCGTAACTGCATCGCAGAATCGGGAATGATGATGTTGGCCAGCTCCACTGATTTCGGTTTTTAATTTTCGCATATTGTGTGGCTTGCTGTACTCTGCACAGCTTGAAAATGAAAATTCGTTTTGAGTTAAGCAAATGGCTCAGTTACAGTCTCGCTTATCTCGCTGGTCACCCGAACCGCGCTGTAAGGAAGGGATAAAGAAGGGAGTGAAAAAAGAAAGGAAGAAAGAAATGCCGTAGCGGAGGGCTCTGGAATAGCACACGGGCGCCTTTTGCGTTTACCCGCCGCGGTGGCTCAGTGGTTACGGCGCTCGACTACTGATCCGGAGTTCCCGGGTTCGAACCCGACCGCGGCGGCTACGATTTTATGGAGGAAAAACGCTAAGGCGCCCCTGAATGCTGAGCGATGTCAGTGCACGTTAAAGATCCCCAGGTGGTCGAAATTATTCCGGAGCCCTCCACTACGGCACCTCTTCCTTCCTTTCTTCTTTCACTCCCTCCTTTGTCCCTTCCCTTACGGCGCGGTTCAGGCGTCCAACGATATATGAGACAGATACTGCGCCATTTCCTTTTCCCAAAAACCTATTATTATTATTATTATTATTATTATTATTATTATTATTATTATTATTATTATTAATATTATTATTATTATTATTATTATTATTATTATTATTATTATTATATTGTGTGGCTTGCTGTTCTCTGCACAGCTTGAAAATGAAAATTCGTTTTGAGGAAAGCAAATGGCTCAGTGACAGTCTCGCTTATCTCGCTGGTCACCCGATCCGCGCCGTAAGGAAGGGATAAAGAAGGGAGTGAAAAAAGAAAGGAAGAAAGAAATGTCGTAGCGGAGGGCTCTGGAATAGCACACGGGCGCCTTTTGCGTTTCGCCTCGATCGAAACGCGACCGCCACGGTCGTGCCTCATGCTATTTACTGTACGTGTGCGTACCCTGAGAACGCGAGCGTCCGCGCGCCGTCCTAGAGCGACATACGAAACAGTGGAAGCCTGCGCTGCTGCATCGTCTGTTTGGTGCGCGCGTGCATCATGCTATTGAGCGCCTTGCACGCTTTTTGCTCGAGCGAGGCCAGCTGGCAGTCTCGCTACCGTAGTCTTTTGTGCGCTACCTTAATTGCCTCTGCCTTTCGTGGTCTTCGGCTCTGCGTCACGTCCGCCCCACAATATGCAGTATTTCTTGCTATTCGAAGGAGTGCGTATAATCATGAATCAAGGGAAAGGAAGGCATTTTTTAAGGAACGCTGCTTATTACCAGGTTGGAAGTGCGGGCATGGAAACAAAGTAAACCAAAACGTGCGCACACACGCGCTTACACCCCCCCCCCCCCCCCCCCACACACACACACATACATTTTTAGTTGGAAGGCACTGCATAACGGGGTGAAACCGTATACGGGGATTATCTTGTGTCCGGAGTTCCCGGGTTCGAACCCGACCGCGGCGGCTGCGTTTTTACGGAGGAAAAACGCTAAGGCGCCCGTGTGCTGTGGGATATCAGTGCGCGTTAAAGATCCCCAGGTGGTCGAAATTATTCCGGAGCCCTCCACTACGGCACCTCCTTCTTCCTTTTTTCTTTCACTCCCTCCCTTATCCCTCCCCTTACGGCGCGGTTTCCAACGATATATGAGACAGATACTGTGCCATTTCCTTTCCACAAAAAACAATTATTATTATTATTATTATTATTATTATTATTATTATTATTATTATTATTATTATTATTATTATTATTATTATTATCTTGTGTGAAGCCTTGGAGTGACTCGGGTAAGCCCGATCAGGTAAGTTCGTAGGAGCGTCGAGCCAGGTACAGCCAATGGGAAGAGGACGTCACACCCGCTGCTGCCGAGCAGACAAGGTGTGACGATGAAGAGCGATCGAGAACCGCGTTTGTGTGCATATGCAGATGCCAGTAAGGAGAGGCGAAGAATGAACACATGCTTTCGCACGTCAACTTGGTTTAAACTTTAAAACTCCACATTTATTTCCCGGGCTCTTCAGAGTCATTGCAGTACGGGAAAATAGAAAATAAAATTCTCACCGCATTTTCCCTGCCACATATCTTCGTACCTTGTTTGCGTTGAAGATCTGCTACTGGAAATGCAGAAGACACACTGCGACGGTGCTTTAGCTGTGCTCAAGATTCCTGCTCACATTCTAGATTATGGGACCGAAGCTCTTACATCTTTTTCGATACTCGATGCCCCTCTGTCGCTTTTAAAAGCAAAATGCGTCCGTGTGCTGTTCTATATGAGTGCACATTAAAGACCCCCAGGTGGTCGAAATTATTCCGGAGCCCTCCACTACGGCACCTCTTTCTTTCTTCTTTCACTCCCACCTTTATCCCTTCCCGTACGGCGGGTTCGGATGTCCCACCGAGATATATGAGCCAATTACTGCGTCATTCCCTTTCCTGAAAAGCAATTTTTTCGAGTATATTTCTATTGACATCAGTGTATAGAAAGCAGCAAGAAAATTGTATCAACTTCCTATCAACAAATATTAATAGAATACGCTCTGCTAAGAGACTAACTGCTAATATTTGTTTCGTGTCCAAGGTTGCTTTAGTTGCTTTGTCCTGTTAAGCTGCAGAACTTAATTTAGGCATTTGTTCGCATGATAAAAACTCGGTTTCTAGTATATTTCTACTGACAACAGTACATAGAAGGCAGTAAGAAAATTGTACCAACTTCCTATCAACAAATGCTAATAGAATATGCTAAGCTAACAGAATGTGATTGCTAATCTTTATTTCGTGTTCAAGGTTGCTTTAATAGCTTTGAAGTGTTCGGCTATAGTACATGATTGTTTTAGGTTTTTATTCGCATAGCCAAACGTGTTTCTTCGGTTTCTAGTATATTTTTCTGAAAACAGTGCATAGAAAGTAATAAGAAATATTTATTAAAATAGAATTTCTTCAGTTTTGAAAACACGGTTCTATACCCTGACTTGATTCCGAACGAATTTGCTGCGAAAAACGCTGAACGTTCTTCGATATAGGGAAATTAACTAGCTGCAACAGATTTCACTGGGCACTCAAATGAGATGTCACGATTATGCGAACACGAGTTTTAATCACCTTGAACCCCATGCAGTTTGTCCCTCATTTCTCTCGATGTGTCGAACTGCACCAGTATTTTATAGTCACTTCCTATTTACAGGAGCATACATAGGGAAGTAACGTTCTACTAAATTTTTATTAACAAAGGTGCATGGAATGTAAAAATTATTTTTTAGTAACTTTCTACTGACAGGAGTACATACAATTATGAAATAACTTTCTACCAACTTTCTATCCACAATTGTTGACAGAATTTAAAAGTAACTGCATGGTTACTAGTGTACATAGAAAGTTTATACACGCGCGGTCTTTCGAAACGCTCGAGGAAAGTGCGCTGAATTTAACGAGATCGCGAACAAAACATCCTCGTCTCGGCCGACCGTGCTATCGGCCATCGACTCTCCGCGCCTAGCGTAGTAGGCAGCAGCGTTCGCTTTTGCATGGACAGACGCCAAAGCGTTGCCAACGAGGCCCTCCACTGGGAGTTCTCGCGTTCTGCAATACCGCGACGACGTTCCCACTTTCACGGGCGTGCGTTACATTACTCTGGGACTAGGGCAGCGAACGTTTATCGCAACTGCGATACGGAAAACTGCAATGCGACAAAGAACCCTGAGCGTCGCGGAGTAGCAACGGCAAACCGCCTTATCACTATCAAAAGATTGTATGTAGCGCTATTAGGAAGACTAGAGAAAGAGGACTGGGGGGAGCGAAAAATAAATCGGTTGTTAGTAGCGTTCTTGTGTCGCCCTCTCTCTGTAGTCTTCCTATTAGCGCTGCATCCAATCTTAATATAATGAATGACCAACTATATAGCCCAACATCATAAGGGAATAATCACTCATTGGTGTCCACCCAAGCGTAGCCGTACGGCTACAAACGAAAGGTCACGAATGTACTCCACCTTTGCGGGTGTTCTCCTAAACATTTGACCAGGACTAAGTTCTACTGAAGCCTTGTCACGTTTCTACGGTACAATAAGGCTATATTGTGCAGCAATATTTCTGAGGTGGATGCCTTCCGATTCAAGAAGGTCTATAACTGTCTCGTCGTTTTAGTTGATTCGCGTCTTTCGGTGCGTTCTGCCGTAGCCTGACCTTTCACCGCGCATTGCTGCTCGTTGACAGGCCAGTGGAACCCGTACACGTGCAGCTCTGAGGACATATTCCGGGCCAACGTGCTCTGCTTGGAGCAGGCCATCATGGACCCCGTGACGCAGGTGACGGGGCTCGTGGCAGTCATGGACATGAAGGGCTTCGGCTTCACGCACCTGCGCTTCTGCCCACCCAGTAACCTTCAGAAGGTCGTCTCCCTAATACAGGTAACGCCCGGACATGCGCATTTAGCCTTCTTAATACAAGCAACAAGAGGCCACAATCTATCCCTCCTCCTCGCGGGTTCAACAGCAATTCTTTAGTGTCGGCTCTGCCGTCAAGTACGATTCAGTTTAAAGGAACCGGTGTGCTGTTTATTTCAAGTTTTCTGACGGACGTATGCGAGTAACTGGTGGTACTTAAAATGTTGCCCAAATCCAGGATTGTCCCGTAAAATAATTTCCGGCGAGCATTCTTCACTTGCTCTCGGAGCCAAATGAACCAATGCCAGCTTTTAGTCCTGTCTCCTTCTCTATTACAGAGAAATTGATTGATTGATTGATTGATTGATTGATTGATTGATTGATTGATTGATTGATTGATTGATTGATTGATTGATTGATTGAAGTCGCTCAGATCAGCGCCGTTTTATTTTTTTGATGCATGCGTCATTTACATCCACTGATGTTAGCAGTCTTTTGCACCTCTAACTCCCCGACTCGTAAAGCGCATAATTGCAGTCATGTAGCTGAATGCAGCCTGTTTAATACGCCTTCATGCCCCCCCCCCCCTTCTTTCTTTAACTGCGCAGGACTGCTTCCCGGCGAGGTTTAAAGCGATCCACATCATCAACGAGCCAGCTGTGTTCGGAATGCTTTTCAGCATAGTACGGCGATTCCTGAACGAGAAGCTGCAGCAGAGGGTATGCGCTGGGCTTTTGTTATTCCGGAAGTAAAGAAGAGAGGTATGGTCCGGAGCTTTTTCGCACCGAAAACCTGACCAGTCAGCGCGCAGGGTAATGACAGTGTCGTCGCCATCTGCTATTCAAGCAGGCTGCAGAACAGTAGCAACAGGCTTAATTTTAGCGACAGCGCATACATTGTGAATGGGACGCAGCGTGCAGTTTTAACGAACAGGAAGTGGGCAGAGAGCAGGAGACCAAACAAGGAAATGGCGGGACAGATTAAATGTGCAGCTCCTCCGGTTAGTGTATATATAGTGCGAGAGATCCGGTTTTGCTTAGGTCTAAACGTGTCTGTACCTTTTCTAGTTTGCGATCTAGTTGCGTCTACTTCACTGATCTTAATCTCTCGGCTTGCCTTGTTTGTTTTTTTCTTTAAGTGGCCCGTAATCGCTCTACCTAGCAATTTCCTAGCTCGGCCATCGGTACCAGTACCTGGTAAAACATGCAAGGCGCCGACATCAGACTATGTCTGTCTTGTTCGGCCCTTCTTCGGATCCTTTCACGACATGCTTCCCTTTAGGCTGCCCAAAAGAATCAAATCGCGTGTGTTTGCTTCCGGGTGACGTTGCAAAGAAAGCCGCTTCACGAGTTGAGGCCGCAATTACGAGTGCTGCCTCATTCTAGGTTCTCATAATGATGTCGGAATAAAGGATGTTTACTCTACTGTATCAGCCCTATTATCTGTGCGGAAAAGACAGCTTTCTTAAATGGAGGCACGCCTGGCTGTGCTGCTTATGAACTCTTTGCTAGGCTTCTAAACTTTTGATATGGTTAATTTTTTTACCATTTGGTAATCGGTATCTGCCCGCCCTCGCATCATACATATGAGATTGCCCGCCGCCAGGGCGTTGATGTTCGTGGCAATAACTGGAATACATAACTAGTAGTAAAGCTCTACTTTGCAGCTTTATCGTTATTAAAGACTTCACAGGTTTAGAGGCATTACCACACAGCACCAGCAACACTTAATAGCACTGCATTCCACAGGCGACCTCGATGGCAGTGCGGCCGTTAGCATAGTGGTTGCGTCGGTTTTTTTTTTTTGCTGAATATTTTAAATCGGCATAGCAGAGTTTACAGTCAGATTCGTTAAACCTAATTGTCAAAGCAAGGATCAAGCTACCTATATTTTAACTGAAATAACTCTTTATAGAGCACTCTATAGAAATAACGCTTTATAGAACACAGGACAGTATTCATATAAACATCAAGTATACCTGAGCCACCTGCCATCAGGGCGACGAAATTTAAGCACACGTCTCTACAATCGGCCCATGCACAATTCGAGTCGTGGTAATAGCTGAAAGGCGAGACCGGACACAAGGAAAGTCGACAGGATCTGTTCATTCAGTAAACGAACAGGGTGTTCAGCCAAGTTTTTTTCGCATGCTTTCCTTCAATTGATTTCAATTGCAGATACACTTTCACGGATGCGACACGGCATCCCTGCACAAGTTCATCCCCGCCGAAATACTGCCCGAAGAGTACGGAGGCTTCGCGGGCCCCATGGACAATTCCGAGTTCGTGGCCCGCATGTACAGAAACGACGAAGTCTTCAAGCGGGACGCAGAGTACGGCTACAAAAACAGGGTCAAAGGCTGACTCTCACTGAGTAGGGCTGAGTAGGGGCGGCGTCCGCCCTGCCCCTACACTCTAGGCCGGCACGGCCGCTCCGTTCCGTGATGTCAGTGCTCCTGGACGGTGACGACAGGTCGTCCGAGTATTTATTTGATGCGAATGACTGGGCAGCTTGCCTTGTACAAATCTGTGAATGAAATAAATGGGACCATCGTCACCGGTTTCCGAGTGGCCTTTGAATTTTCGCGCCAAATTTCTCCGCCGACTTCAACTGGCTGCCCTAACAAATCTTCCATGGTGATCGTTTCTGCAATCAAGAGTTCGACGAAACATCGTCTGGTCAGGTGTTGGCACAATTAAAAAATATAGGGTCAGTGACCAAGTCAAAGTTTAATGAAACATACTAACGTTTGGCGTGGTCAGTGACCCTATATATTTTCATTAGGTGATCGGTTCAGGAACGCCACTACGATATACGCGTGCGTAAAATGTGCTGGAGGCCATACGTCGCTTACTGGCAAGACAATTTGTGCGCCTACCGCTAGACTCGGTCCAATGGGAGGGACACTCATTGCAGCAACGCACACATGCAACACTGTTTGCTCGAGCTCAGCATCTTTATCGCACTCGCCTGCAGACGGTTCATGCAGACGTTGCATTTTAAGTGCGCCGTTCGCGAGTAGCACCGCTTTACAGCTGTTGTGATAATCGTTGTTCGGAGCAGTGAGTGCGACACGCAGTGGGGCGTCCAGGCCACCGATGTCTGCGCACAGCTGCTACAGCGCATTACAAGGCACATGACTCGGTTCTCTGACGTCGCCTGCCTCCTCTGCCTAGATGGAAGGGAAAACGTCGCTTGCAGATGTCGAGCGAGAGATAGTATTTGAGTAGACTCGCCGTCGAGAGCTGCCGCGGAATCGCTCGATAACGGCGGCACGTTTCTTGCACTGTGCCTCCCAACTACTGGCTTTTAGAATATGTGCGGCCGCTTGGTTCCCTGTGGCACACCAGAAGTTCTCCGGCTAAACAGCATCGGTGTGATCCTCATGCAAGCCGGTACCGACACGTGCGCAACGAGGAAAGCGTGCCTAATTTCACTATCGGCCTGCGCAGCGTGTGACGAATTCGAACTGTTGTGGCCTATGCAGGTGGTGTACGCCCCGCGCGCGTATATTGTATCAAGTATGTGTCCGGGTTTGTTACAAAGATACAAAAGATACCCAAATGTGTGCCAGAGTGAGTTCTGAAATAAACACTGGCAGCCCAAAGTCTGCCGTGAATTTTGGCAAAGCGCAATGGATATTTGCGTGTACGCACTGAGATACAAGTCGGGCAAGGAAGAAACCAAACCCTGCGTGGATCAGCTGGTAGGGCACCGCACAGGGATGTCTAAGGTTTCTTGCGGGTAATAACTGACAAAGCATGTTGAAAAGCATTTTCAATCGCGCATTCTGTAGTCCCCGTCTCAATAACCCGGCGACCTGTGTTTGTTCCCAGCGGTAGCGTGTTGGCATTCCTAATACTTTGTGCACGGGCTATCAATAACCAAAAGACTTCAACTGTTCTGTGAGTCTGTAGTAATCAAAAATACCAGTACACTTTCCTCGGTTCCCAGGACTTTAGATTATTTTGTATGCATACTCTTTTCTACAAGATTGCTCCATACACACGCACCTTGTTTTTGAAATGTAACTTCCGTTGTGTTCAATTACTTTGAAGTTCCTCGGTCGCGTTGACATTTTTTTTTTTCTGCCAGCCTTTTAACGTGTACTGCTGCTGGTATCAGGTAAATATTCATAATAACCACTGGATTAACGGTACTTAAACGCTTGCCCATCTTCAGATTTTCATTTCTACACCCTCCTGTGATCCTCTCTCCTGCTTTGTGACTGCGCGGTGTTTTCATCGTCAGTCGTTGATGTGCAGTCTTAGAGACGCTAAGCAAAGTGTTGTGTCCCTGCCTGTGTCCTTCTGCGTCCCGTTCGTTGCTGTAATTATGGAAGCAAATCTTAAAGATGTAGTAACGCCTAAAAACAACTCTTGACATCATGCAGCCAAAAGAACATGAACCAAAAACGACATGAAACACCGGCAGTGAAGTGCAGACGTGGTTGTCTGCTCTTTCGTGCTGGTGTTCAGTTCTGGTTTGTGTTCTCGTGGTTTCAGTAGCTACCTGCAGTTTTGTCTCCTCTTCGTCACTTCAGGTTGCCTTGTCCCTGACTATTCATCACCTGGAGTACGTTACGCCTCTTTTTTTTTTTTTTTGCCTCGTCTGCTCGCATGCTTACATTTCCTGACCGCCGGACTCCATTTTCGTTTTTTTTTTTACTTTAGTAAAGAGCTGGCCTTCACTGCTTGACTACGGCAGCTGTTCGTGCATTTCTGTCCATTCCTATTCATTGATCATTTACCCAACTAGAAACAACGCGGAAGAAGGAAACCTAAGCAGCTGCTTTTCTACTCGAATTGCTAATGTCGCCTTGCAAGGCAGCGTCTCTACTTCCTATTACAAGATTTCGATGAAGGTGAGTGGGGACAATAACTTCGTCTCCGGCGGCAGGCTGTCGTGAAACGCCGCTGCTGGCTACTTTTTTTTTCTGTAGGAAGGGACAGAGATGGCAGGCACAATTTGTAGGGCGGTCTTCCTAATATCACAGTCATGTAATGTTCACCTATCGTAACGTAATAATGTAACAAGGACATAAGATTGCGTCAACAGCTAATGAACGGTTTGCATGCTGTTTGCGACAACTGCATGCACATGCTACGCGAATTTTTTTTCTCACTCACGAAAATATCGCAGTGCGCACCACTCAGACCCCGTTTATTAAAAAAAAAATAGAATCTTGCAACGGCGGCGAATACACGGCACCCAGTAAATCGATCACTTCGCTTTCTTGTCCGTTAGGAGAAAACTCATGTCTGAGCCAGGCTTGTAGTACACAGGGTCCGCATCTTCAGTGAACAATTTCGCCTCATTCCCCAGCAGCACAGCGTGGTTGCCTTCGACTTTCAGGATGGAGCCTTCTTTCATCCCCAAGACAGGCAAGTGGTTGCCCACCTCCAGGTACTCGTAGATCCTCTGATCCCTCGTCTCACCCATGTGCTTGCTGTCGGGGTCAGTTTCGATGTAGTGCGGGTTGATGTTGAACGGCACTAGACGAAGTGCCACAAACGTCGACGGGTACAGGATGGGCATGTCGTTGGTGGTGCATATGTTGGCAGTGGCAACATTCGTTCCTGCACTGGCACCCATGTAAGGCATGCCGTCTTCCAGACAGCGGATACGGATCGCTTCGGCCGTGTTGGATTCGTACAGGGTCCTCAGGAGCCTAAACGTGTTTCCGCCGCCAATGAAGATGCCCTGGGCCGCTTTCACAGCACTCACCGGGTCCGATGCTTCGTGGATGCTGTCCACCTCGAAACCCATCTCGCCGAGCCGCGATCTCACCTTGTTTGCGTAGCTGGCGTAGTCCTTGTGCGCGTAGGGCACGAACAGGATGCGCTTGGTGGAAGACTTTTTGAAGAAATCTTTGACGGCATCGGCCGCGAACTCGAGGAATTCGCCGTTATGCATGGTAGAATTGGAGAGCAGGAGGAGTCGCCGCGGGGAACCCATCGAGGAGGATGACGAAGATGACATCTCACAGCAGCGCGGGCGATGGCGACCTTTGCGATGGGCGTTCGGTAGCAACTAGAGCCACTGATAGCAATGACTCAGATCGCTGAATCGCGCCTTCGAACCGGCAGGTTCGCGATATCGCCGCGACAACGAGCGTGGATCCGCCCCCCAACGCCTCCGCGCACACGCTGCTGAAAGGTGATAAAACCGAGCCGCGACGGCCGCGAAGCGTTAGCCAGTACCCCTACTCTTTTCCCAGAGATGGCAGCTCCGTCTCGCATTTTAGCCGCCGGCTGGTGGTGAGCGCAGGATCTAGGGAGAGAGCTGGTTCGCGCTTTCAGCGTTGGGTGGCGTCAGTATCGGAGCGCGCGAAAGCGAATACGCGGGCATTGGAAGACGGCGTAACCGCTGCGCTGTCTGCGACCTCTTTGAAACTTAGTGCATTTGTGTCGTAACCTCACTGTTCGTGTCTTCGTGTTTATGTACTTTGCCGAATGCCGTGCTGAGCGGCTGGCATGCTAGAAGGCTTCACTCAATAAAGGACGATTTCAAATAAGAATCCCAGGGTGCGTGTTACACTCGCGTGGCTATGCACACCTCCCGAAGCAAGTAAGGTTCAACATGGCGCGAAATATACCGAGCGTCGCGTCACGCAATCTGCAAGATCACGCGAGTCAATCTTTTATCACTAAACAAACGCGGCACATAGTTCGCCGCCATTTATCACCTAGCCTAATTATTTTCGTTTTAAGGCAAGTATGGAAGCACAGCGAACATTGGATGGGTCCAGACCGTAGCTCTGGAAAACAAAGGAAGGGAAAGGGGGAGGGATGCTTCATCTTAGCTCGGGAAAGGAGGAAGTGGAATTAACGTTATCACCCGGCGATGGCTAGTCGCCGCATGAGTACAAATGAATAATGCGCCTTGCCACCAGGGCCGCATTATGGGTTACTCATTTGTAGGAGGGGCTCTATTTCGTCAAAACATTTTTAATCAAAACGTGAGGTTCAGCGTGGTTTTCCTATTATTTCCAAAGATTTTCTGTTAAATATATTTGCTATCATTTGGCGCCACCTTGCTCGGCAGTGGCAATAGGAGTATCTGTTCCGGCAATCAAGATTTTATATTAGGATCAGATCGGGTGTCACACGAATACTTTCTTTATTGTAGTTTCTGCCTTTGGAGAATTCAATGCGCCCCGGTGCTTTCAATAGGCCCAGCGAGTGATGGTAAGCCACGCGTGTAGTCGTCATCCTTTTCAGAATCATGCCCTGCTGATTAGCCCTCGTGATCCTTGATTCTAGGCGGATCCCCTAGTGTGAGTACGCGCCACTAGATTCCCCTAGCAGCCCATAACGAAACTACTGGACGCATAAGCAAGCTGAGTAGCATAAATATAAGCTGAGACAAACGTGTGATGTGATGCGAGGATGAATGAAGGTGAATTGATGAAGAAAGGTAGACAGCGATTAAGGCGAGTAGTGTTTGTTTTGTTATATTATGTCAGGGCAGCTGTGCGCGTTGAAGAGAAAAAGGCTAATAAGAGTGTACAGTCGCCAAGGTACACAATATAAAGGGCCTTTAGGAGTGCCTGTGGAGGCCAGGGCTCCTAATAAATCACCCTGAGTTTGATGTTACCAGCAGACAGGCAAACTGAAAATTAAAACTGATAAACGAAATGCAGAAACGCTACAATTTCCCATCAAGGCCCAAAACGACGCGTCAAATGATATATGTTAAAGGAAATGTGGACGCATGCAAATAACAGGGCTGTGTCGAGCAGTTTTCCAGGTTAAGCAGAAATTATCTGTGTCGCAGATAAGACATGATAAAGCAAAAGAAAAAAAAGGCAATCTTTGAGACAAGGAAGAGGACCTTAAATGTCACGCACTGTTAACTACCAACTAAGCAGCGTCAACAGCTCTTCCATCTACTGTATGTATTTATGCTCGTCACTGACGTGAGATATATTGGCATTGGTAATCAACGCCAGTGGAAACAATGGAATTCGGCGTAGATACCGACTGAATCTGCGAAAAGAATAACAATTGGTTTTACGCAGAGACATTGGTCTTTTTACCACTTGAAGACCCGCCGCGGTGGCTTAGTAGTTTTGACGTTCGGCTGCTTTCGCCAACCCGACTAGCTACCGCAGTGGAAGCTGGTTGAAACAACCAAGCGGCGTCTTGAACACTGGTGGCGCACATGACATGGACCCCCTCTTTCAGGGTTCAGGGGGCCCAAAACATGTCATGGAAGCGTAGTAGTTTTTAATTTTTTAGTAACTTTTCTGGCTTGATCCGGTTTCGTGCCGTTCATCTCCCAATCCAAAGGAATAGCCACCAGAGTCATCATCATCATCAGCCTAAGGTCGTATTTCGGTGGAGGCGAAATGCAGAAACGTCTGCGTGCTGTGTGATGTTAGCGCACGTTAAAGAACGCTATGTGGTCTGCATTAATCTGGCGCCCTGCGCTACAGCGTCTGATTGCCAATGTCATGTCTCCATCGGTCGTTAAACCCATCACACCATCTTTAACATTAAATACTAGAATTCTATAACAAAAAGGCATCAAAGGAAATCTTTATTTCGGACATGTACATGTATACATACAGCATGCTCACTGGGTGAGGCAAAAGGAAAAGGCAGAGAGTACTTCCTGACGAGGCTTCAGCCCTGGTTACAGGTATACCACTGGCAACAAGAAGCAAGTAGTCAGTAGGAAATCTGTCATAACATAATAAAAGCAGCAGAAACACTGTAATTAGAAAGAGCAAGCACAATAGAACAATTGTCACTATATAATGGTGTAAAATGGCTTCGAAAAGAGAACAATGTAATGCGCATCATATCGTGTGTCCGAATGCAAGAGCACAAGGCCAAGACATTGGGAAGGCTATTACTCCGTTTTCAAAGCACGAAACAACGAAGATTTCAAAAGTATTTGGGTCGTCACTACAAAGTGCGAAAAAGATTCTTATTTTATTTTTGGACTGATAAATACCCTTGTAGTTTATGACATTCTCAATTATTCGTGGATATGTATTGCATATTGGAGCTATCCAAATATGTATGTGCTGGTTGCGATAGTTCGTAAGGACGAAAATGGAAACGAGAGAGGTGACACGTAAATTGTTCGATAGATATCTACTGAGATGCGCTATTGAATAAGGCGATGTTCTGTTTAAAACTGATATATACGTATGAGAACTGCTACATGTACTTGTAGCACACTGAGAAAAAAGTCTTAGACTGTTATGCAGGCCAGGATCTTCAGAACATGCGCGTAGGGTTCTTTTTTTAAGTGAAAATAATCTGGCTAAGTTCGTTACGTTACAAGTGCCCCATACTAAGTTACTATATACAAGGAATGAATGGACTAGCAATTTACCCCAAAATTCAAATGTTAAATACGGACCAATCGAAACTGAAGCTTCACGCAAATATACACAGTGGAAAGACCACGGGTATGGAAAGGGAAGATACTTGCTGCAGTATAAGACTATGGAAAAACGACACGCGCCAAAAACAGTCATTAGCTCGTTGAAGGTATCGTCTTCCACTGTAGAGTTTCCTGACAGGTATTCTAATGCGTCCAGCCGAGAAAGATCAATATAGGAACGCCTAATGAAGCATCTAACCTTGGACATTGCTAAATGTAAAATCACCTCGCCGTTGTGCTAACAGCGTTATTCGCGACTAAAGGACCGCGTACAATCGCAGAAGCCATAGCGTAAGAGACTACGTGCGGTGCTTGCAGGACGTATTACAAGTGAATCTGAGTTATAAGTGATCGCTCGTTGAGCAGAGTGCGCGGCAGCATGTCTACATGTGCATGGTATAGCGCATACGATAACTTCCTCCGGCGCACGGATTGGATGCGTGCTGCCGTAGTAGAAGAACGCCCGATGTTCAGCAATGACGCACGCTTTCCCTTACCCCCTGCAGAAGGTGTGGAAACCTAGTGCAACCCGCTGCGGAGTTCGGGACGGGGAGCACTGAAGGTGAGACTCGCCGCCACTTTGGCAGTGGAAAGACAGGCAGGGCAGGATATAGAAGCGGCGCGTCACGTTGGCGCTATACTCGATCGTTCTGCGCCCTTTCCCTCGGCGGCACTCCTAATTCGCTTCTGTTCAAACGTTCGCCCATTACGCCACACATCAATGATGGCCGTCGATGCGTGAACAAGCCGGGAGACAGGCGGCGGCGGCCGTGTACCGCAGCGCAGAATGACGCGACGGCGCCCCTCGTTGTCGCGACGGCCAACCGCTGAGGAGAGGTAAGTGGAGCGTGCCCGTTGCGCCGGTGTTTAGAGGGCGCTAGCTACGTCCCAGTGTACTTCCCGCCATTCAGCAAGGCGGCAGGACCGCGGGGAACTGATGCAGCACTGGGCTGCCACCGCCGGCATGTCTGAATCCAAAAATACCTCGCCGCCTCGGTCGGTCCTAGGGCTGGTATTTATGGATCCCTTCTGCGAAGGCGTTCTGAGCGCAGCCCCGGGCCTCGCTTTCCCATGCTGCACGCGAAATGTGGCTGGCCTCTGCGGAGCGGCGGCATGGTCCCGGCTTTGCAAATGGGCTACGGCGCAGTGCAAGCACGTGATCATCGATCGCCGCCAGTATGATGTGAACGTGACGCGCCGGAACAATGAGTGCCGGGGAGTGTCCCGGATTTGTGCCCCACTTCGCCAAGGCCTCGAGGTGCAAGCGCTGCTTCCGCGATGTCTCCGAGCACAGCAAGCCAAGCGCGGCTCCGGCGGCGGCCGCCAAAACGACGAACGAACGTCAGCCCGACAAGAGGCCTGCCCAGAGTCGCAGGGACAGCTGTCCAAGCTCCCAAAATACACGTGCTGCCACCGCGTCGACCGAAAACCTCACGGCAACAGCTGGACCGCCGAAGGCCGCCAAGGCGACGACGTCGGCCGCGGGAAGCACCGCGGAGGAAGAGGCCAAGGCGACCGTGAGGCGCAGGCGGACCGTGGATGAAGGCGACGCCCGACAGGAGGATACCACCAGCGTCAAGCTCAGGCGACGCCGGCCGCTTTCAGCCGGAAGTAGCGAGGAAGTGGCGAGCAGTGCGTCCCGGAACTCGGCAGACTCGTCGCGGCTGCAAGTGAACAAAAGCGACTCCGAATCGCAGAGTAGCGACGCCGAGCAGCCCCCCTCGGCGGCCAACGTGAAAGAGCGCAGGAGGAGCCAGCGCATCAAGATCGTGGAGGCGCAAGAGGTGGAAAAGGGCCCGTCTCCCGCGTTGCCCACAGACACGGCGGCGGTCACGTCGCCGTCTGCCGACGTGGAGTTCATTCTGAAGGTGAAGACGACCGCCAGCCAGAACAAGGAGGACCGCGATGACGACGAGGACGACGATGGGAGCGTGGCGCTCACAGAGACGACGGAAACGACGGACACCACGTTGGCGTACTACGACGGCTACGAAGACTTGCAGAACAGCATGGCCAAACTCAAGAGCCAACTGGCTGCAGCCGAGGACAAGATCCAGAGACTCGAGAAAGAGAAAGCGGAAATGCAGAAGAGGAGGTCACAGGTGACTGACGCCGACAAGAAGTCTTTGGAAAAGACGGCGTCTGAGATACTCAAGCTGAGATCCAAGAACAACGAGCTTGAGGCCATCACCGAGGAGCTCAGAGACGACAACAAGTGCCTCAAGCTTGAAGTGAAGGAACTGCAGCAGGAACTGGACAAGAGGGACTTAAATGAGGACATCAAGAAGGAAGCCGAGGCTTTGAAAGTGAAACTTCAGCAAGCCGAGACCCTGTGTGAGGAGCTGATGGAAGAGAACGAGGAATACAAGAAGGAAGTTCAAGACCTGGAAGAACAGCTAGAGGAGCTGCAGGATTCGTACCGCGAGGACCAGCAGTCCGAGTACCAAGACCTCAAGAAAGAACTAGAATCCACATCGAAAAACTGTCGCGTGTTGCAGTTCAAGCTGCGCAAGGCCGAGAGGCGCTGTGAACAATTAGAACTTGAGAAGGGACAATTAGACGACAAAGTGGCGGAGTTGCAGAGAACAACGCAAATCGAAGTGGACAAAACGAGGATGAAAGTACTTGAAGATGAGCTCCATGTGGCAAACGAGCTGTCTGTAAAGCTCGCTACTGAGCTGGAAGTGCTAAAGGACGCCAAAACTAAGCTGGAAATGGACAATGCTTCTCTAAAGAAGCAAACAAGCAGTGGGGCCAAAGGCGTAACTGTGAGCCAAGTAAGTTTTCCATGTGCTTGTCTTTGCTTACATTCCTTCCTGCCGCATCAAGGTACACAAATGCAGCCGCATACTTTGCACAGTAACCTGGACGCGCTTTTCCAACTGGAAATATTCGTTGGTGCTTGAAAAGGTGCCAAGGCATGTTTCTCTGCAACTAAAATGGAGCAAGAACCGTCCTGTGCGCCAGCTTGATGGATAGGTGTCGCTTTAAGCCTAGCAGGTGCGTTGCAGGCCCACTCAATTAAAAAGTAAGAACTGCGAATATCCACATATTGCGGCATCTAGTACGTCGCATAAACAAAAGGGCGCTTGCAGCAAACGTGTTGGCACAGGCATAAAGGTTAGAGGCCGAAAACACCACCCTCAATAAAAAGAGCGAGGCATTTGCTCGCACCTGGCTGATGCAACCTGCAGAGCTACTTCCTGTCTAACTTTTTTGGATCTGCGTAATAGAGAGAAAAAAAGCATAAGAGTGCATCATCCCATGTATACAGGAGCGATAATTTACATGCTAAAACATTTGTGAAATCAGCGTAATCCAGCTTGCCCTAGCTTGATCTCCGGATAATATTCATACAAACAAAATGAGCAGTGCTCTGAGCGGCCAAGTTGGCCATTTGAGCTTTGAAAGATGGAAGCATATTAAAGGTTCCTGTATGGAGCTTCATGAATGACTAGCACACTATTGCATATTCTTTGAATATAAAACAAAGACAGTTTAATTTAAGTAAAAGAGGCATTTAACGAAGGATTAATGGCACTGCACGAAAACAGTCTAAATCTAAACGCTGAATAATTACAGTTAGCATGCACCTAAGCGACGGTACTATATATATGATTACGAAAGGAAGGGAAAACCTTACTTAGCTCTTTGTAGTTAAAGGAAAGTTTTTTCGGGTTTACCTGCCACCGTGACTGAGCGACTATGGCAGGGCGGCCAAGTTGCAAAAAGGAAAAGTGCAAGAACGCACGTGTCCCGATTTTAGAGACCAATAAAAAACCGCAGGTGGTCAATGAAAATCCGGAGGCCTCCACTTGCACGTGAATCAAAGGCAACAGTGTAGCTTGAGCACGTCAAAATTCAGAAATTGATCAATGCTCCTGGTTTGGACCTGCCTCAGCGAGAATTTCGCTCTCTTATTGGAGCTAGGCTGTCCGAGGTAAACAATCAAACTAGCACATTACAGGACGAGGCCGAAAATATCAAGAATTCGAATCGGACGAGAAGTGTCCAATGTGCTGGGAGGAATCCTCCAGCTCAAATAAATTTGAAAGAAAAAGTTATTGCTGCCAACATGTTCCCAGCCGTACAGCTGGGAAGAAAAGGTATTTTTTCTCAGATCTTCGTAGGTGAAAATTAGCTTGTTTTGGTACGTGGTTTTGTTCAAATGGATGTTATTAGTAATGAATTGCTTGTCTGAAATGTACTCAGCCTTGATATGGTTTCCCTAAATGTATACATACCAGGTGTGCCAGCTAGCAATTTAGAGGGGACATTTAAGCTCGGCCTTAATGGTATGGCGCGATAGAGCTAATGGGCTAATGCCTGCATATGCGGAAAGTCATGTGCTTTTCATTCAGAGACCTCTAGGAGTCCTCGTACCTCTCCTGGCGCAGTGGTGTAGCGGTTAAGCGATGTGCCACTGCCCTGCGATGGTATATGCTTCCAGTGGCGGTCCTTGTGCGGTCCAGGTTGCTCTTACTGAGCGACCAATCATTAATTTAACTGCCACCTGCCACGGTGGGCAGTTTGCTCGCTATCCGTTGGGCAGGTTGTGATGACGCTGCAAGGTCACGTGACCTAGGTGGCCCACCTACCTCCTAGGTTGCTCTCTGGGGACCACCTGCCAGGGCCATGCACCTGACCTTTCGCTCACAATGCCGACGCCGACAACGCCGACACCAGATGTTCTGGGGAACGGGGCACTTAACGCTATCGTGTTAGTATAATAAATATATATTTTTATAAATACGGAATGTTCTAGGTAATTGAAACAATTGAGTTCGGTTGCAAATCAAACCGCCTAGTGAGCAGCACTTTTTCGTTCTGAGAACTTAATTATTAACAAGAAATTAGCGAACTTTCTTAATAATAGAGTCAGGAATAAAGTGTGAATGCGAAAGTTCTCGTGCGCCTTGAAAAACAGCCGGCGGAAATGTTTTCATCGAGGTACCATTTACGTGAATAAATAAAAAAGCTTCCAAAAGCTTCCTTGTGACAGTGGTGCTGCTGCGCAGTGTTACAAGACAGAACGAAATTCACTTTCCTCCGGAGCGTTGTCCCCGACGGGGCTTTGCGTGTGCAATGGGTGAGGGACATGCTCCAGAAGATGTCACCTGGTAGCCTTCGTTTAAGGCCGGTAAGTAAACCTGCGTATATAGTACACTGATGCAGGTATTTCAGCCAGCTGTTCTTCAAGACGATCTGCAACTTCTGAATGGACAGTTCATTCCTGGAGCCAATATTTTAAAAAATTGCTATTAGTCTTTGCTAATAATTACTTTTAAGAACGAGAAAATGCTGCAGACAAGTCCACGCGACTCTCAACGGTCCTCAATTGGTTTCAGTGGGCTAGAGCACTTCTTTTTTTAAAAGCTTCTTAAGCTGGGAAACCTGGTATATATAGCCACCGTTGCCACACTTCGTGTTGTCGATCAGTTATGCGTTGCCCTGCCATCTACTATGCTGTCTGCTAACCTCCGCTGGCAGGACGACTGCAAGGTGAGGCAGTGTTCTTCGGTTCGAGCCTTGAACGAAAGCGTTGTTTTTTCCGCTGCTATGGTTTGAAAGGAAAAAGAAAACACCGTACAGCTCTTCTCACTTGTCGTACGACTGCGTCTAAGGGGCATGAACCTGCTCCCCTTTCAAGGGAGGCATTAGCATCAATTCGCTAACAGTACTGCAGATGAATCGCTGGTAGTGCTTACTACAGAACACCAAAGCACCGTGCACTACGTGATAGCTTCGGCAACGAAGCTTTTCTTCACGTGTCTCACCACGTCGCAAGTCCCCATAAATCATACGCTGTTTGTTTGGGTGCTACCAGAACAGGATTGGTTTCTGCAGCAGCATATGCAAAGCGGAGAAACAACGCATATGCTTGGAGCACCGCCAACTCGTTTTGTTGCCAGACAATGCTTCGAGAGAGCATTTTCGGAAGCCTAAAGAAGATGCGCACTTCATTCTCGGAGTGCTTCTGCGTCGCGGTTCTAAAATGTGCGCTGGCAGTGACATTATCGAGCTAAGCACACTAATGGCATGTTGTTGGACCCAAACAAAACGATTGCGAAGGCTTCAATACAGAGACCGAAGTGTGCTGCTGCGCTGTTTCTGCAGAACTAGATTACTCTTGTTCTGAAAATGATCGTTGCATAGGCGTGACCTTATTGAACAAATCTCCTGCGTTAATACAGGGTAGAAAGGGATGTACCCTGTATCCACGTAGTTAAAACATTATGCGCGCGTTCTCACAGGCTGGATACCAAACGAATTGCGTTGTACGAGGTATGTTTTGGGGGTGCGCAGAAATGGCATTAACACAGGCATCATTGTATTTGTGGAAATACGGGGGAAACAAAGCCTTTCGCCCCGCCCGCACTCCCACTCCGCGGATGCAGCGTTCCCGCTCGCTAACCGCGGAGGGGTTCGTGCTCGAGGGACAAAGGGAAGGGACGACACAGCGTGAACACTCATATGCTATTTATTACACTTGCAATTAATACACAGAGTGGGCCAGCTAGCTACAAAACATCAACGAGGCATTCCTCGGAAATAGAAGGCTACGTAAGAAGGACTTCCGACTTACCGGCTGGGGCAGGGGCGCGACTTCGGAGGTATCGGCGGCGAACGTTTGTATGCGCCGATAATGGCGGCCGGGTTTTTCCGTGCGCGCTGCATTCTTGGGGCAAAGCCATTCCCTAGCATTTGCTGGGGAAGGCGGTCAGAGCGCGCGTTTGCTGCGCTCGCTTCGCTGCCTGGAACCAGAAGTCCAGCGGCAAGGCACAACGGATCCCCGTGCGCCTGCCGCGGAAGGTGACGGGAGCGTGCGGCTCCAACCGCTCACGACGCTGGCCGGATCCCGAAGGGCCTCTCTCCGGTTCCGCAGAATTCCGCGTAACCTACGAGGTGGCGCTCCCGTCGCCGTTCCCTTTCCCCCATGAGGGAGACTTCCCTCCTCGCCCAGCCGGGGGCTGTCCGTCCCAACGGCCGACGATGAAGATGGGCTGCATCGAAATGGAGGGGGAAACAGGTTCTCCACATATTAAACTGTGCAACATTCACGAAGGCGCACAAAAAAACGCACCAGGAAACGTATTTTGATAGCTCCTTGTTTTGTTTTTTCGCATCTCTCATTCACCGAAGCTGCGAATGCGTATATTGATATCTCAAGTCGAAATGAAAATATCTGAGCAGTACCTACAGTGTCTCTTTGGTCTCAGTGCATGGTCGACCGTCGATAAACTGACAGCCAACTCTAAAAGCTTCCATGTCTCCTCTTGTTATATTGGCGACGTCTTAAAATTTGCGTTCTGAACATGTACAGTACTCACGGATTGAAATAGGACATTCGGAGCGCGTGGCCGTCGCTTCATGGAGCGCCGCCCGTAGACGCTCATGGAACCAAGGTGGTGCATTGTGGTATGGCGCGAGAGGGAGAACATCTACAAAGCAGAATTGTTCCTTCCAGTAGCCAATGAGCCGGCCTGTGGTTTACCACATGCCTGCGTGGCACTGCAAGGCTAGCGCTCCGAATGTCCTATTTCAATCCGTGAGTACTGTACAGTTGAAACATTCCAGGCCTTTTTTATCGTTGAAAGCCTCTGTCTGTCTGTCTGTCTGTCTGTCTGTCTGTCTGTCTGTCTGTCTGTCTGTCTGTCTGTCTGTCTGTCTGTCTGTCTGTCTGTCTGTCTGTCTGTCTGTCTGTCCGTCCGTCCGTCCGTCCGTCCGTCTGTCTGTCTGTCTGTCTGTCTGTCTGTCTGTCTGTCTGTCTGTCTCTCTCTCTCTGTGTGTGTGTGTGTGGGTGCGTGCGTGCGTGCGTGCGTGCGTGCGTGTGTGTGTGTGTGTGTGTGTGTGTGTGTGTGTGTGTGTGTGTGTGTGTGTGTGTGTGTGTGTGCGTGCGTGCGCGTGTGCGTGTGCGTGTGCGTGTGCGTGTGCGTGTGTGTGTGTGTGTGTGTGTGTGTGTGTGTGTGTGTGTGTGTGTGTGTGTGTGTGTGTGTGTGTGTGTGTGTGTGTGTGTGTGTGTGCGTGCGCGCGCGTGTGCGTGTGCGTGCGTGCGTGCGTGCGTGTGTGTGTGTGGAAATGTAAGCTGCCCTGTTGTCAAGTCGTGCACTTACGCACTGCTGTGATAGTTATTACTGTTTTTTCGCACATTTTGCTCGAAATGACGCTAGCTGGAATGTTCAAGGTTCGAAGGGCAACAAAATTTTATTGATTTTCTTTTTGGTTTATTGTTCTTACCGCTGTATATTCAAAGGAATAGCTATAAACTTGTAATTTTTTTTAAAGGAAATGATGCAGTAACTTAACTGTCTCACTTATCTCCGTGGACACCTGAACCGCGCCGTACGGGAACGGATAAAGGAGGGAGTGAAAGATGAAAGGAAGAAAGAGGTGCCGCAGTGGGGAGAGAGAGAAACGTTTAATGGATAGAATGTTTGGGTGGGGGCCCTTATTCCAGGAGTCCATTGGCTTTTGCCGCCGCTCATGCCCGGTTCACTAGCGAAAGCTAGTCGTCCGAATGTGAGCTGGACAGCGCCGCCTCCCGGTCCTCAGTTGATCCATGGGTTATTGAATTTCAGTATTTATTTATTTATTTATTTATTTATTTATTTCAAATACTTTCTAGGCCCGAAGGCATTACAGAAAGGAGTGGTAATGGTACATAACATAAACAGTGCATATTATAAAATATTATTTTACACAGCGGCAGAAAATACAGTGGTCTTGAAATTGTTAATGTCAGAAATGGCAGCGATGAAGGGAGGAATGTCGTTCCAGTCTGCGCTAGTTTTGGAGATAAATGAATTATGACACACTTTTGTTCTGAAAAATGGAACAGCAACTTTAAACATGTGGTCAGAACGGGAGGATATGTATGATGGGCGAGCAAAAAGATGATCCTTTAATACAGGGCTGTGATGATACATTCTACGGAAAAGACAAAGTCAAAAACATTTGCGGCGCGAAGAAAGGCCCGGCAGGGCAAGGGTACTTTTCATGAAGGTAATGCTGGCGTGACGGGAATAGTTAGATAAGATGAAACGTGCTGCGCGATTTTGAACGAATTCAAGTGTGTTTATTAGTGTGATTTGACTGGGATCCCATACTGCGCATGCATATTCTGGCTTTGGCCGCACTAATGTTTTGTGGAGTGTTAGTTTTATCGGCAGAGGCGCAGCAAAAAAATTTCGACGTAAGTACCCAAGAACCCGGTTAGCGTTATTAGTGACGTGTTCGACGTGCATATGCCATGATAGGTTACGTGAAATATGAACACCTGGGTATCTGTATGAGTTGACGGATTGAAAGGAAGTGTCGCGAAGAAAGTAAGTTCGCGTGTTGTCAGGGATGTTATTGCGACGCGACACATGCATTGTTTTACATTTGTTAGCATTTAGTCGCATGAGCCATTTATCGCACCAGTTAGATATGCTGTTAAGATCTTCTTGAAGCTTAATAGAATCAGTGTGGTCAGTTATTTTGCGATAAACGACGCAGTCATCTGCGAAAAGCCTGATAGACTAATAGGAAATGCATTTAGGAAGGTCGTAAATGTAGATAAGGAAGAGAAGAGGTCCCAGTACCGATCCCTGGGGTAGCCCGATGTTACGGAAATGTGAGAAGATGAACAGTCGTTAGCAGAAACGTACTGAGTTCTATTTGAGAGAAAGCTTTTAATCCAGTTTAGAACATTTGTATCAATGTTAAGCATGCTAAGTTTAAAAATTAGGAGATCATGTGAAACAGTATCAGTTCGCTCTCAAACTGATCTCAAGCATATTGCTACGGCGTGCACCACCAAGAATATTTTGTGCACCTGACAGCATTGTCATGCAGAGTATATTGCACTAAATCTCCTCAATCACTCTGCGACTCCGTCTCTAGTCGCTACATATGCCCTGAAATGCGGGGTTTTTATATCGCTCTTCGTGACCTGAATAATAAAGTCTGGCAGAGACAATTAAGGTTCTTTAGGTTTGGTAATAATAAAACATAAAGTGCTGAGTAATGATATGTTGCAGAACGACTATGAGTCATGATTGTGCATATTTTGTACAAACTCGATACACCTTACATTACGTTACTCGGAAAGTTCTGAGTCATGCTATGTTGCAGAATGACTGAGTCGTGACTTTCGTACGTTACATTCCGTCATTCATGACAACACATGTTCGCTTACATGTATTGTGACCTCGTACACAGGCCTTCTGACATTATCGGAATTTCGTGCCATGGACGGCGACAGACGCCGGCTTTTTTGCTAACAGGACATATGATGCTTTCGCATTAAAACGTGAAGTAATGAAAGATCTTGTGAGTGGACACACTTAGGCGGTTCACGTCATGTACAGAAAGCGTAAAATAGCAACTATTAATGCCGACATCCAGAAACCTGAGGCGGTATTGAATGTTCGTTTCCGTGCTTAGCGTGTGGAGAGTCTTTGCCCACAAAATCGGTCACAGTGTGCTCACTCTTAAAGCTTCCTTATGTGCGAATTGTGATTCGTGTGACCGAAACGGCTGGCGCAATGATGGTAGTTGCTGTTGCAGTACTTGGTTCCTCGTAATTGGTACCTTATAAGTAAAACGAATAAGAATGTCGTTTTGCACCGAGTATTGTATTAACTTTTGCAGTTCATTAAAGTGAACGCAAGGCGCTATGTCATCAATTCATCTCTCCTTACAACCGGGCGAGGTGAAGCAATTTAGTTCTCTTCCCTATCTGGGAGTTAAGAACTGTAGCAATTGTTCGGTAGTGACGTAGCGCATTTCCGCTCAAAGTGAACAACATTAAATTCACCCCATGGTATAAAGTCATGAAGTTATAACATGGCTCCTGAAAATGCAAGCGTATAACGATCTCATGTGCAAATGACGCCACATTTCTGCTCGATGGCAAGCATAATTACTAGGTACAGACTTGACAAAAAGGGGAAATACCATGCGAACTGGCCTAATTGCATGCCAGCGTTGCGTGACGATCCGACGCCTGTTTTCGAGATATGCATAAAGTGCCCTTCATAATATGCTGGCCGCGCACTTCCGTCGGGGAGGCCTTTTTATACTGAAAGACTGCAACCGCCACAATTCGTGATGTCTCTCCACACTTGCCCGCACGTCTTGAGTGGCCTATTTATACTGTTCCTTAATTTATTCTGGACCTCTATTTGACTTATTGCTGTAGCCAACAATTTTTACGATAATCAAGTTGTACTTCAAAGGACTGCGGCAAGAAGTTATGCTGGTCAATTCATTCATATGCATGAAGTATTGCCTTCTATTCTAGATCCTGCTTTTTTTTTTCGGGGGCCAAGCACGGCTTTTTTTATGGAATATTGTGGTATATTTGGCTGATGTCAGAGGCTAATTTTAACTGCATATTGATTCAGAAAGAGTGGCAAGAAACAACAGTCAAGAGGAGAAACATTAAAAGACAAGTGAAGGCAAAAAAGAAATGAACACCATTGACAATTGTTGTGTTCAGCACGTCCAATCTTTTTCTTCTTTTTCTTCTGAACGTCTGGAAATACAAAAAAACACAACAAATTAGTGTTGCCATGAAGAAAATTGTAGATGTTGATAAAGTTAACCTGCACTCCTATAAGTTTTGCGTACAGAGACAGGTAAGCATTTGGGAAGCTACAGGTCACCTTCCTGCACAAAAGGTCAAGTGCGATTGTCGGTCTCACGATAACATTTCGTTCAGGTTCCCAGGCCTTGTCGCAACTTTAACGGGACAACGTTAAGGCCCTGTTGTCCAGAAAATCCGGTGTCGGCGTTGTGAGTGAAAAATCACGACCTTGACTCTGGCAGGTGGTGCCCAGAGAGCAACCTAGGAGGCAGGTGGGCCACCTAGGTCACGTGACCTTGCGGCGTCATAAAAACCTGGCCGCCATCCAGATAGTGAGCAAACCCACTGTGGCAGATGGCAGTTACATTAATGATTGGTCGCTCGGGAAGAGAAACCTAGCTCGCACAAGGCCCATCGCTGGGAGCACCTGCCATCGCAGGGTAGTGGCGCATCGCTTAACGAGTACGAGGACTCCCAGCGATCTATGGATGCAATGTAGAGTATGACTTTATGCATGTATAGGTAATTAAGGCGATGTACCCTTAATGCGGAGCTTAAGTGTCTCATTCATTCATTGTTTGTTTGTTTGTTTGTTCCACTTACCTATTGTGAAAGTTGGAAATTCTAAGTACACTGAGGACAACTCCATCAAGATTTTTTCATAAATATCGCTTTTGTGGCTCTTTATATGGCTCTGTTGATATCTGTCTGGCAAGAAACGATTCATTTAACCAAGAAAATTGAATTTTAAATTTTCCCGCCACTAAAACTGAAACTTTTGACGCAAAGACCGGTCAGGACTCTGTGACCACCGTCTCAAGTGGAGTGTTTGTTGCCCTAGCCTCAGAGATGCGCGTTAAAAAATTCTGTCACACCGCAGTTTCACGACAGAAATGGCCGGGAGTTGCGCCAACTATATTTTTTAGTTTTCCTAGCCTATAAAATCTCAGTTTTCAGTAAAGGTTGCGTCTTTGTCATTATAAAAACGTAACCTATCAACAGTGTTTCTTTAGGCATCACAAGGTGTGGCATGACGTTATTGGGTCCGATTACGCGTCCTTGCGTGTACTATTATCAGTGTTGCATTGTTATGCTGCTGAATACAATCGATCATTGTTGGGTTTCGGAACTGGCTGGCAAATTCAACCTCTTTGTGCGATTCCTGCTCTTTTTGTCAAAGTCATCAAAAAGCAAGGAGGCCGTGATGGGGAAGGACTACGAGACCATGTGCAAGGACCTGTACGACTCGATGGAGCGCGAGACAGACCTCAGGGAGCAGCTGCGGTTCGCGGAAGAAGAAAACAAGACAATGCGACGCAAGCTGAACAACATCGAACAGGAAAATGAGACGCTGATGCTGCAGATCCGCAAGCTGAGCGGCAAGCGCGACAGTGCGCCAGACAACAGCGACAGCGACGAAGAGGTCTCCGTGGAGGAACTGCGTATGCAGTTCGAACTCCAGGAGCAGGAGACTAGCGTCCTCAGGCGCAAAGTAGAGGAGAAGGAGCAGCAGATCGAGAGTCTCGAGAAGGAAGTCAAGTACCTCCAGGTAAGGCTCGTGCCATCGTGACAGTTTCCACGCACGCTAAGTGTACTGGATGACGAGTCTTTATTCCTGAGCTGGGGTGCAGAAATTATCATCCGAACAAGATGCGATCGAAACTTGTCGCAAACAAAAAAAAACTTATCTTCTTCTAAGCATCGACCTGATTTGGCCTATGTGAACTGTCTAATCCCAGACAACATCAAACGTCCTGAGGACGTCCTGAAATGACCACAACGTCCTCATCCCGAGCAGGACATTGTGAGTACGTTTTGAGTGCCTCGGTGGCTAAATGTCCTCCTGAGGATGTCCTCAGTTTGCACATTGCTGGGCGGCTCGAGGATGAAAATTCCTGAATTGTCCTGCAAAATTGTCCAATCGTACAATAATACTCTGGAACCAAACTGAGATCAAAGAAGATTTATCTCTCGCACTTGGCTCTCATTAGTTAAAAACTGCAGATTTATTAAAGTACATGTGTTTGCAATTGTGATATAATGAAGGAAACCCCTTTGACCCCCAAAATTATGGGCTTTGAGGAGATATCCTAAGGTATTGTCGCTTTTACATAGGGCGAGAAGAGTGTTATGGCCCCCCTAGTCATAGACCTTCCCGCTTCTTCCCACAGGAGAAACTGGTAAGCCAACCATTCACCAAGATCGAGTTGCCAGCGCCACCCAAGAGCGAAGCGGACGTGGACGTGTACCATCGGCAGAAAGCTAAGCTCCTCGAGTACGAGGCCCGTGAGCTGCGGCAGAAGTTAATCGAGAAAGAGCGCGAGAACGAGAGGCTCCAGACTGAGATCGAGGTGCATCGGCGCAAGGCCTCCAAGGTCATCGTACGTAGTCGGTCACTGGACAGCGAGCTTCAGGTAGGCTTTCAACGCAGTCGGGGATTAGTGTTTGCTGCATAACGAGATAGCCGGTCGTAAAATGCAAAAAATAGTATTTTCACCGAAGTTGGTTTAGCTCCGTAGAACTACATCATGTTAGGGCTGCTGTCTTAGCAGAGAATGGCACTTATTGCAACCATACTGCACACTTGTCTTACAAAAATTTCTTTAGACCATCTATAGACTGTCCATAGACTTCTGTCTATAAATACTACAGAATCTCTATATAAAAACTCTAGAAAACAGTCTATAGGCAGTACAAATTCTATGGACAGTCTATAGACAATCTCTATAAATTTATGCCATACACTTTTAGTAGTCGTTTGTCTGTAGACAGTCTATAGACTATGAATAGACAAAGAAATATCTCTAGGAAGGCAATAGAGTCTATAAGATATCTATAGACTGTCTATAGGCAATTTTTGTAAGGGTTGGGCTTCGGTCGACCATGTGTATCGGCATTGTCTGTAAAGAAACTACTTTTTCATAACGTACTTTACCCCAGCCAACAAAGCCAAGAGTGGTGCCTTAGTCGCGGTTTCATGACGTTTAGTATCTAATAATGTGTTTTCAGTGCCTCACTTACTATTGTGCAGTACTTACATTAAGTTTAGGAATAATTACCATGCAAAATACGCATTTTGCTTGCAGGTGGACCTGAAGCGACAGCTGCAGCTGGTGGAACAGGAAGCCAGCATCCTTCGCCAGAAGGCCCAGGACCTGGAGACCGAGAATGACCGGCTCATGGCCGAGAACAAACGCTGTCAGCTACGGCTCAGCCGGAAACCGCCGCCAGGACCCCAGGAGCTGCTCCAGCTGGACAACATGGAACTCAAGGAAAAGCTCGCCGACTCTGAGCGCAAGCTCAACGTGCTGAAGGAGGAACTCGAGAAGGTGGGAACGTGCAGGAACTGCTCCGACGCGGGCCGCAGCCAGATATATTGAAAAAGCACGCCGCCTTCTTTTACGGTCCTCTAACAAAGTCCGACTTCTCCCCCTTGTAGATGAAGGCGTATAAACGGCGCATAATCAGGTCTAATAACGTAATGCAATACGACCTGCGCCACTCCACGTTTCATACAGCTCAAGCCATCGTGCTGGAGTTATTTATGCGTTTACATAAAGAGAGAGAAAATGTAAAAGAATCAGTGACGGCGACTGCTGCCCCGGAATTGTCTGTCCTGCACATGAAGATGGTAGATTACGACGACAGATGCGGATGCGTGGAAGTGCATGGTTGGTAAGTGGGATCGTGAGAGTCACGCCGGCCTGCCGAGTGCCAGCATTGCAGTAGCACTCGAAGGAGTTTTTGCGAGGATGTGCTTGGGTCTGTCGCATACCGGTCTCCGAGAGCCAACTATGTCCCAAGTAGGCTAACGCGGTCTGGAGAGAGAGCGGTTGGATGTCCGAGCAGAGACAAGTAATGACGCTTGAACGTCTTTTCAAAGCTTCAGCTGCAGCCACTGACTGTATGTCCCGTCGACCTAAAATTACTAGGTATTCCTGAAGGCCGCCCCAGCCTCATATTCTTCAGTGAAGGTACATCACAGCGGGAGATGCCAGGTGGAGGTTGCAGCTCAAAGGAACAATAAATTATGGCGTTAAGTGCAGAAGCGATACATGGCATATGGAGGACGCCATATTGGAGAGATCCGGATTAATTTCGATCACGTGGAGATCTTTATTGCGCGCCCACATCGCACAACAGATGGGCATATTTGTGTTTCGCCTCCATCGAAACGCCGGCGTTTGAACACAGGTGTTTGAACGCATGTGTTTGAACGAAGCGTTAAGGGTGCATAACCTGTCTTTTTACGCACAAAAGACGGTTTGGAGACAGGGCTAAAAAAAGCAGTAGATGTGGACTAAGTCTACGCCCGGCTCAATGTCCTACATGCTGAGGTGGAGATAATATTAAGAAAAGAAGGAGGGGGGGGGGGTATAAAAAATTTGCGCATGCAAGAATCAGCGCAGTGTGCCCTTTTTTAAATAGCAAGTCATTCAAGTCTTGGAACTCCAACCATTGGATGCGTGTTTGCAGCGTTCTGATGTCATGCCACTAAGTTGTCTGTGGTTCATAGAGCAACAGGACCAGCCTTTTTCTTCCAAAAGCAGAAATAGTTAAACGCAGGTATTTCTTTTCCTTCTTACTTCGTCGTAGGTGGCCGCCGGGGCAGCCCCGTCAGCAGTGGTAATCCAGGAGTACGCGCCCAAGAAGGAGAAGCCAAGCGACATCGAGAACGACCTCATCGCCGGCCTCAAAAAGAAAGTGCGCGCCAAGGAAGAGGAGACCGCTGCCCTGCAGACCAAGATCGTCCAACTGGAGGTCGAGAACAGCCGGATGAACCGCGAGTACAAGAAGCTCAAGGATGCGCTCAACTTCAAGAAGAGGGCGCCACGCGCTGTCAGAGAGACCGCGACCAGGGGGGAGCTCAAAGACATCATCAGGGACCTGGAAGACGAGATCAGTGAGCCTCCCCTACCCTTGTGCCGCAGCACGCTTTGTGTGCAGGGCGCATACGCTATTCAGCCACGGCTAGTGTCTAAATCAACAGTGGTTGCACCACACGCCCCTAAGCATGCTTGACAAGATCACACGTACATGCATCAGTGCTGGTGACTGGTTTCACTTTGGTGCCCTTTTGGAAGTTGAGCGTCACCGCCGAGTTAAAAGTCATTTCTACTAAATGAGCTGCCGACGAACCATAAAATTACTTTTAGCAGCATAAGTTGGCTTTTATTAAGCGTGCATGGAACTCAAGAAGTCTGAAAATGGTGTCTGCCGACGGTTACTGAGACTGCCCGCGTAAAACTTGTTTCCGCGATATGTGTGTTCAGATGCAAAATGTCAGTATAGCCGACTCAGCAGGAAACAGTTTCAAAAAGTTAGCTTATGCTGTAGTTGCGTACTCCCAACATACGAATAGGAAAAGGGGAGATTTAGATGGAAATTTAATTACGACATGCACTTGATGAGACCACGCGCGTCTGTTATAAAAGGAGGTTCATTGCATGTATATTTCGCCACTAGAAAAAGGTATTGGTGTTCAACTGTATGAAAAGGGTAATCTGCGCGAACGAAAGGATTAAGACAAAGAGAAAGGAACACAAACAACACTTACTGCTGCGTTAGTACGTATTGTGCGCGTTCCTTTCTCTTTGTCTTAACCCTTTAGCGAAGTTTACCCTTGTCCGACTTGTCCGACAAATCTTATTTCAGCCGGAACCCCCACCAAATGAAAGACTCAAAATCAGCAGTTTTTTCTATCGAGCTTACAACCAATTAAATGACAAGAAAGTCTTGCACCGCCACGTGGCCGCGTTTCAACGCAATTTCAATTATTCTAATCTAAAAACCCTCCATTAACCTTTCAGTCTGTCCCGTGACATTTCACTACATGTCAGATGCACTTGCCCGTGTGAACTCCTCCTGTTCAAAGCCTCGAGAAAATAAATTTAAACACGCAAAGCAAAGAAAGCTTTTACTGCTGAACAAGATTACCGAAATTCTTAAGAGTGGAATGCCCCCTGAGAATTTCATTTAAACTTCTCGCTTTTCGAGGCTATCGATCACTGCAGCCTAACTTATTTTCCCCAAAATTTCATTACGAGCGTTTAATGACTAGATAGTGGAATGGCGGGTGACAGGAAGTAAGTAAAAGAAAGGGGTGTTCCGGGGGGTAATTTTTTCCGGCCGACATGCGTTGAAGGGAGCGTGAGGTAATTTCAGAAAAAAGGATGAAGCCACGAATACTGCGTTGATCCTTTGAAGTGAGCGTAAGAACAGAAAAGCTACTGGGTGGTGAAGTCCGGAAACAAAAACTTTAAAAGTCTCTGAAACAGTGAAAGTCGGATGCTTCATTAAGGAAGATGGCGAGGCACTTTACTAAAGATGTGCTTTCAGCTTAAATGAAAACAGCATCTCAAGATTTCACTTCATACGAGTTCTAATTTAGAAACAAAAATAAAGATAAACAGGAGTGACAAGTGAGGACGAGATGTGGGGTCAGATAGTGCCGGTGCGCAAAGTGGCTCTTTTGCTTGTTAATTTTATGCTGCCTAATAACTATGATGCGGAGCGAATTTTATGTTTGCGTTTAGGTCTAGCCAGGAGCGCAATTAAATGACAGGCCGAGCCAGTTTTTTATCTCATGAAAAAGAGAAGGAAGGAAAATGGGCAGAAGCTCAGCGCTCTGAAGTTTGGAAAGAAGTGAATAAATATTAACTTCTGTTCAAGCTCAATCATTTTTTTCCTCTCTCTTTGCCAGTCAAAACTAGACTAGAATAAAAGCGAGTAGAAAATTTATTGCACGATTACAGAGGAGTGTTGCAGATTTGCAAGTTATCTGGTATGAGTTTTCTAAACCAAACAGAATTTTTAAATCGCTCTAAATCTCCATCAGAGACAGCAGCACTTTGATCCAGAAGCGTAAAGTAGCCAGTTGTTGGGGTTGTGTTAGCTGGAATAGTAAAAAAGCTAGAGCAAGTACACATAGTGATATTGGTACACAAAGTGCTTTTTTTTCGCACTGTACTCCTTCCTGGACCTCCTTGGTTGTCCGACGCGTTTTTGGCACTGCTTTTCTCCAGTACAACATTCCGAGTGCCTCACACCTTGGTCACGGTGTCATCACCGCTTCAATGAGCACTCTCGACTTTCTTAAAGAAAGCGGTGATGAAAAAATTCCAACCGGAGAACCGTTAACGTAATCTCTCAGCTCAACTGCTCTATTTCCCTCGAATTAGCGACGGGAATGGAGATGGCAGCGAAGGATGGAAGCAAAAGCAAAAGAAATGAATTTCGAAAAAGTCTTGGACGCGTGCTCTTTTAACAAGAGCCAAACTCCCCTAACAAGTAGCACCTTCCTTCGCTCAGGGAATCGCATCTAACGCAACAATTAAGTTAGACAAGCTTTTGCCACACAGCATAAAAATTTGCTTCTCGCCATGAATAGTTGCGATGGCGGCATAATAGAGGTAATGGACGCTTTGCCTTTTCTACGCAGGTGAACTGCAGGTGACGTTGAGAAGTCGCGAGGTGACGCAGGAGGGCATGGCTGAAGAGGTGGAGGCGGCCAAGAAGACCCTCGAAGAGGCGCAACTCAAGGCCAAGCAGCAGGAGACCAAGCTGACGTCAGAGCTCGAGTGCCTCAAGCAGAAGATGGAGAAGCAGCAGGAGGAGCTGCAGAAGGAACGGAAGAAGGCAGATGCGCTCAAAAAGCAGCTTGAGACCATGATGAAAGGCTCCGGGAACGGCGCTACCGCCGACGTCATCGAGAAGGTCGCCTCGCTGCAGCTCATCGAAGAGAACGCCGCCAAGAAGCAGAAGGAACTCGAAGAGAAGCTGGCGCAGGAGCAGAACAAGTTCAAGGAGCTGGAGCAGCGGATGGGCGTCATGTCTAAGCTGAACGAAAGCCTCGCGGCGAGCGTCAAGATGCTCGAGGCTAAGGGAAAGGAACTCGAGGAAGAGGTAGGATAGGCGAAATGACCGCAGAAACAATAAGCAAACGTATTTTGAAGCGAAAGCTTCACTACGCTAGGTAAAGCCGATTTCACCGTGCGTTGCCGGTTGACCGTCAAGTAAGTCAGAGGTCAAGTGTGGCTATAGGCCTTACCATATGTGGTCCACCATGGTCTCGCACCACTTGACCTTTGACCTTTCAATTCGTCGGTAGAGGGAGGTAGAATAGTCACGTGACATTCGCGTGATGTCGCCCGAAGGAAACTGCCGTTGTGAAGTCATTCTGGGGGGAATATATAGGCCGCAGCGTTCTTTTGGGTGACCAACCTCTCGTAATCAACCATTAACTTAACTGCCACCTGCCAGAATGGCAGTGTGCGGAACTCACTCAATGTTACAGACGCCAAGCCGTGTCTAGTTGCCCGGTACACCAAAGCGTTCGCTCTCCAACCAGGTTCAGCAGTGGTTAAACAGCAGCTATAGGCCGCAGCGTTCTTTGGGTGACCAACCACTCGCGATCAACCACTAATTTAACTGCCAGCTGCCACAATGGTGGACTGCGGAACGCACTCAACGTTACAGAGGCCAAGCCGAGTCAAGTTGCCCGATACACCACAGCTTTCGCTCTCTAACCAGGTTCAGCAATAGTTAAACCGCAGCTTATTTTATTCTTGTACTATTCAGTGTTTTCAAGAGCTAAGCGCTGGTATCTTGACAATGAACGTGATAATTGACCTCAGAGAGCTGGTTGCGTCCGAAAAAGTACTGAGTGTGGTTACGTATCGTTATCCCAGGAACTTTTTACAAATCTCTGGCCAAAATGAGTGCAGGTTGTTTCGAGGCCATATAGAAAAAAAAATCAAGATGTCATGTCCTGTCTCCTGACATCTCTCCTACGCTTTACAATGATTGAACAATTAGACATCTAACGGCAGTAGAGTGCAGTCACGCAGATCCTGACTTTTCTTTTTAAAAAAGACATATCAGTTTATAGTGCCAGAGCAAGTGGTAAGAACTCTGCTGGAATATTTTTGCTCTGGTTGATTACTATATTACTTCGTTCTTATCGGAATAGCGAAAGAAAGTTAAAATACGAGGCATTTGTTGCCACTTAAACAAGTGTTGCTTTTGTAATCCTCGTTCAAGTGGCCTGTGCTGGCTTACCCAGTAAGCTGCAGGAGGCCTCTACATTTGGTTCAGTGCACGGAAGCAACTGCAAAAAAAATTGCATGGAAGAAATTCGAAGGAAGTTCACAATGCAGCAGCCTCCGTATTTCATTTTTCATTAACCCTCTTGATCAATCATTACCTCACTTCAAGCGAGATAGCGTAAGTAAATTGTGTTCAAATGAAGGCTTAAGTACAGACGATCTAGCGTTTTAGGGGCGCATAGCCAATTTCTTATGACACATTCCTCTGTCCAGGTTCAGCAGCGCAAGAAAGCTTTGCAAAGCGCCGAGACCCAGGCGAAGCTGTTCAAAGGCAAACTAGAATCTACAGAAAGCGGCTACACGCAGCTAAAGAAAGAATGCAGCCAACTTCGTGCCGAGGTATGTGTATTTCCAACACGCATCACCAGCTTCTGACAAGATTGTGCTTTATTTTCATGCCAGTACTCACCCTATTTCATTGGCAGGCGCGTTGGGCGGGAATCCTTGAGAAGTAATAACTCTGCAGCCATCTTCATTTTTAGACACTGACAAGTTTTCAGTGTTATGTGCTTGTCTGTTTTTTTGTATTTTATAAATAACTTATATATAAACGTATAAATGCACAGAGACATCTAAAAAAACGTTGTTACAGTTTTACATGTAATATATTCAAAAAATTTGTGCTCCGTAATAAGCGCATATATTTAATGATCCGCCAAACACTCGTTCGTGCAATTCCAGCAGCCCACATCATTGATCCACTTGTGTGCCCTTTAAATTTGCCTCCGCAGCTGCAGGAGGCCAAATCTAAAGACCCGAGCGCACCTGCCGCATCGCCGGCTCAGGCCGGAGTCACGTGGACCAAGGAACGAGAGGAGTTGAGGCGAAGGCTGGAAGAAATGAGGCAAACGCTGGACGTTATGACTCGGAAGGAGGTCGAGAAGGAAAAGCAATTCCAAGAAAAAGTAAGCCTCCTGAAATAAGGCTTTTTTTTGCAGCTGTTCTTTTTGGCTTAAAACTAACTGATGGTGCAACAATATTCGTCTGTTTAGACCGGAAACAGTTCCTTAGCGCCCGCGCCCTGGCAGGTCATAAGTTTTTTCGGGAAAATCACAAAAGCTTGCTCTTGTGATGCTCCGTCGCAGACCTGTGCCCACTACGTGTGTTTGTGATGCACCACGTACATTCCCACCATGGTGGCCTTTGTCGCCATTTTGGGCGCAGATCTTGGCTGTGCATAAAGAGGAGCTTAGCGGCTTTTACGAAACTCTGATTAGGCACGCAAGAAGCAGACGCGTGCTGGAAATCTGCCTGCTAGGTACGTGCTTTCTAACGTCGGGAGCACTGGGCAAATTCTAGCGCTCGAAGCATGGGACAGAGCTATGTCCAGAACATGGAGCTCTGCGAAGCAGCTGATATTAGAGAAAGCTTTTTTTCGTCGGGAAATAGGGTTATGGTGCGTCCGAACCTTAAAGTTGGCGGCAAAAATGGCTACGAGCGAACTTATGTGGTCTATATGCGGTTAGCCTGGCTGCACCTTCCCCTTCTCCACATATCACTACTTACCGGCGGAAAGGGAAGGGGTTGAACACGAAAGAAGAACCTGGAAGCAAGTATGAGAGGGAAAAAAAAAGGAAAGATGCAACTGGTCCTGCCGTTCCTTCGTTTGGTTGTTATGCTCTTTGTTTGTTTGTTTGTTTGTTTGTTTGTTTGTTTGTTTGTTTGTTTGTTTTGGGCTAAGCCCAGTAAAAACCTAGAATATTGTTCTCAGGAATGATTGGTTCGTTAAACGTTCTGTTTAACAGTAAATACAAGAAATAAAAATTTATTTCCAAAAGCTTAGAGCTGCTCTGTTATGCGAGTCTGGCATGCTCAGGCGTGCGTGCCTTTCAGCTTAACGAAAGCAGCTATGGGCACACCGAAGAGGACATCACGCGTGCTGTCGAAGGCGCACTCCTTCCCAGAACGATGCACCTCTGAGAACCTTGCACGCCATGCCGCAGCCGCACCGAGTGGAGAGCTGAAGTCCATCTATTTTTTTTTGTTTTGCTTTGAACATTTCTTTGTTTTTATACATACCTATGTCTTTTGACCTGACATACCTCCAAAGTACATTGGTGCTTTCGCAACCCATGCGAGAAACGGAAAGTTGTCTATGGTCATTAACAAACCACTGGGAACGCGAAGGGGCTCTTTGGATGTCACCATAAGCCACCTTAGAGCGTGTTACAAGTGCGGCCTGCCGCAATGTGAAAGTGGTGACAGCAGGCATCTCTGCGACTTCTACGTTAGGCTGTGGCCACCCGAGAGTTAGGGTGTCTGATTATAGGTGTGTCGTCATGAGTACTGACTGCCTGTTTGCATAGGGTTAGGTCTCTGTACACACACGGAGTCACATGCAGGTGTTGTCGCTGCGCAACTCGGTTCGCGTCTCAAGTCGTTTTTTTTTTCCTACTTACCTCGCACCAAATAACTGCTTTAGGAAAACTAGGGACAAATGTTACCTGCGGTATTATTTTTACTGCGGTGAATATTGCTAACTGGTCGGTTATTCAGTAAGTACTCAACTGCTATATTAAAATTCCCGAAGTCTGTAGCACCTCGGTTTTTCCACAGTATTCTGAGCAAAATAGCAGAACCGATTCGGCCAGCTCGTCGTACTATGTATGAAAAATTCAATATTTAAGAAAGCGTGAGCACCGTAAGGCACCCAGTGCCGACAAACAAGTGAAAATAAAAGAGATACGAGTGGCAGAGATATTTCCGTACCGTTAGAGCAAAAGCGGTGCCCTGTCACTTCTCGACGGCCATAACAATGCCTATATTTTTCGCTTTGTTATGTCGTAAGGTATCGACGTGCATAATAATGCCGCTGCACGCGTAAGAACCTTTCTTACAAAGTGTACGCCCCATGGACTCGCTGTTTTCATTGCGAAGCCAATAGGGAGCCTCCTACTCAAATTCAGATTATAGGGTTAAATGATAACTCAGGAGATATTTATTCTATGGGGACTACACATTAAAGTATAAGGGCTGCGTGTAGTCTTGGTCAGTCAAGGTCTCCAAGACAAAAGCTCGGGAATGTAGACATTGATATATTATCTTCTGGATGTGGCCTACCTCTAGGCTTTAAGCAGATTTTCCTTCATATCTTCTTTCTAGAGCTGCGCTTGAGAGGCAAACATAATTTGTCATTTTCTTTTTCCTCTCTTCACTTTCTAGTTATTTTTTTCGCGCATAGCGATTACCTCGCGCATACCAGCATTTCGGAAGCCTCATTTTAATTTCGGTCGGGATGAATAATTACCTCATTACTTCTCCGAGAGCGAGTAGTCTGTCTTGCATAATTATACAGTGCTCACCGACTCAGCTTTCCTCATGCGGACGACAAGCTCTGCAGGAGGCAGCGGGAAATTATTGTTCTAACATCCATTCATAGAGGAGCAGCTATGGACGCGTTCCTGTTTTTTTTTGCGTTTTCCTCCATATTTTTTTGCTTCTATGCATTTACACGTCGCTTTTTTTAATATTTGCTTCCCCATCATTCTTTTTCGTCAGGAAAACAGGCTCAAGCAAGAGCACCAAAAAAACCTCGATAAGAAGCTAAAGGACGTGCGTGAGTTTCTGCAGGCAGAAATCAAGACACTCCAAGAGGAACACACATCCATGAAGAACCGTCTAAACGAAACCATCGACAAGTTTGAAAAGGTGCCCGCCCCAAAACTCATTTTTTCTTATTGCCTCGTTAATAAGAACCACCGGCGGGAGTCATTCTTGTACTGCCAAAATTTAATGCATTGACCAAGTTGATATGCAAGAGGAACATCAAACAATCAAAGTGGTAACGCTTTTTAGATGTTTATGCTCATAATGCTTTCCTTGTTGCAGTTGCTCTCTTTATTACTTGAGGCACATGAGGTGCTACATATTAGTCGACAAATACGCATTAGTGTATAGCAGAAGAGCAATTAGTGCTCCATTCCTACATCCTAGTATTGCCAGTCGTCTCGCTCTAGGGAAACATTTTTCCACATATTGTAAGTTAGGCAAAAAAAAAGAAGGGGAAGGGGGTGATCGTTCGTTCTAGGGGTGTGAAGGCGAAACAGTATTGCTTGTCGGTCGTCTAATGCCAGCAGAAATGTTTTTTTGCGCCATGCTACTATAAAGGCTTAGCAATATTCTGCTTTTAAGCTGTGCTGAAAGTGGGCAAAAAATTATATTGCGAAGTTTTTGGCTATTAAAAAAGCCTGGAATAGCCAAATGTCTGAAAAAAAAAGCATTTTCACGAACATGTAAGAGTTGATGCCTGATCGACAGGAACGACAGATGCTTCTCGATGCAGAGAGACTGACTTCATACTGCACAGCACGTCATTGTTACAAGACGTAATGCACAATACAGTAAAAATAAAAAACGACGAATAAATTAGCCGTACTGGTAACCCCTCATAACGAAGGCACTGATGTCCAGGAGACATCGTTACGGCTAAATATTAATCCCTGAAAACATTAACTAAACCTACGCATTAAGGTTTCCTACCAGAACCGTTAGTAAAATCATGACACTGCAACGCCCTGCAGCCAAGATTTAATAACCCCTAAATATATTTTTCGCGCTGGCCCTGCTGGCTTCCTTGCGAGATTTTGAAGTCCTATTCCTTACAGTGTTACGAGCACGGCTTCCGGACTCTGATGGACGGCAGAACATTCTCACGTATAGCCTTCCTTCGTCTTTTCGCCCGCAGAAAGAGCACGAGTTGAAGGCGGTCTCCGACAAGCTCCGCCAGCTGAGCAACTCCCAGCGGCGCGAGAAGGAAGACTGGCATCTCAAGATCGAGGACCTCGAAGAGAAGTTGCGTGCCGAGCTGCGCAAGCGCGAGCGGATGGAGCGCGAGCACGAGCTCGAGTCCAAGTCCAAGGCTGAGGACGTGCTCGTGGCGCAGAACAGGGTCGTCCAGCTGGAGAGGGAGCACCGGCGCCTCGTCGCCAGGCTGAAAGAGGTTAGACTTCGTCCGAAGGGGCGGGTTGGGAGCACTGAGGCCATCACGGAGCCCTCAAAGTGCAAGGAAATGTTAGGCCCTCAAGCGAAACGCTGTGTGTGACCGCTGTGGTTATGCATTTCTATTGACCGTCTATAAGGGCTTATGTGTTATATCGAGGCGGTCTTTCTCTACTTACTCATCGATCGCTTGTTCCTCTTCTTCATCTTCCTATTATCTGGAGCTCCACTTGGATAGCATCGATAGCCTAGCTACAACATCTTATCTACTAAGACTAGTATTCAGTGTATGATGTGCGTGTCCTTGTGCACAGAGCGCGCTCATAAAGATATTGCTGGCTCTTATTGTTATCGAGGTGAGCTGAAAACTAGACTGTTATCCGAGTGATCTTGGCTGTGCGGACGCAGGAGCATTGCCGTGAAGCGCAAAAGCGAAATTGAGTCCGATAACGTCACGTGCATGCCCTAGAAGTCAATGCTGCAATAAAAATAAAATATGAAGGTGTCAGAAAGGTGTTCAACCTACGCCACGTTTGCCAAGATGTTAGGAGGTTTCAATGTCTGCTCTAAAATTTTTAAGTGAATTTACTTGAATTTCACAATGAAATTCTATCGATACACTCTAAACACGAATAAGGCAGTAGTAGAGTTAAAAAGGAATTGAGCTGTTCTCTACCACACTCCCTTTTAGGGGAAGACCATGCTGCCCAAGTTCTGGAGTAGGTATCGGTCAGTAATTTGAGGAGGGCTTATTATAAGGAACGGAGGTATATTCGCACTACAAACCATGGTAACTTGGTGCAGTTAGCAATAGAAAGAGGCTTTAAAACGTGTAATCAGAGGTCTTGAGGTTAGCAAATCGAGGAGGTTGCAACCTCGGTTAATACCTTTGTAACTGCTAGAGCTTCGCATACAGGTTATGAAGAGTGAATTCGTTTTCGTTACTTTTTTAGCGATGCAAATCTACCCCAGGCATTGGACAGAACACCCTGCCCCGTAAAAAGAAGGCGCTACAGGACAGCTTACTCCCTTTTTGCTCATCTCGTGTTTAGAGTGCAGTTGCACACGCCGCGGTGCACAGCAACTATCGCGTTCAGCTGCTGCGCTTAACGGCGCGGGTTGGGATCCCGGTCGCGGCGGCCGCATTTCTGTGGAGGCCGTTTGCAAAAACGCCCGTGTGCTGCGCGATGTCAGCGCACACTAAGGCACCCCGGGTGGTCGAAATTAATTTGAGACCTTCGACTAACTACGGCACCTCTCACCGCCGGTGTGCAGCTTTGGAAAATTAAATCCCATATACCACACCATATCCTATCATACCGTACAATACCTGAAGTTGCAGTGCCATTATGTCATATCTTATCATGTCTTACATTACCATACCACACCATATCATGCCATGCCATACCATACCATACCATGCCATACCATACCATACCATACCGTACCGTACCATACCATACCATACCACACCATATCATACCATGCCATACCATACCAAACCATACCATGCCATACCATACCATACCGTACCGTACCATACCATACCATACTATACCATACTGTACCAAAACATAGCATGCCATGCCATGCCATGTCACTGCATGCCATACCCTACCTTGTCCTACTATAGCATAATTCCGTACTATGTCATATCGTCACATATAATACCATAGCACGTCATATCACTCTATACAATGCCATGTCATGCCATGTCACTGCATGCCATACCATACCTTGTCCTACTATAGCGTATCATTCCGTACTATGTCATATCATGACATATAATACCATAGCACATCATATCACGCTATACAATGCCATACCATGCTATGATATGTCGTTGGTTGCAGTTGCTTAGTTCCGTTTCATTTCTCGAGATCTACCAAGACCGCTTGCATTTTCCAGCAAGAAAAAACTGTTGCCGTTTGCGAAAGTAATCGTCACCCATCAGAATACCGCGATGTCCAAAGTAAACTAGCATTTCGATGTCAGAAGGACACCTGCATATGCCTTAGCCGCTTAGTTGTCCCCTTATTAGCTTGGAATGGGCTGCAGTTCCGTAGGGTCGCTCCAGAGGCAGCCGACGATATGGATCCGTTCACGCATACGCACCGACTTCGCTCCAGCCAGGATGTCACTGACAACGCCAGCTGTGCTCGCAAGCCAGATACGGCGTCGACGTGCTTCCGCTTGGCGCGCAGGAAGGAAAACCGTGAGGTGGTCTCTGACTTGCGGCACTCAGCGTCACGTGCTCGCAGCACAACGGCTTTGCAGCTGCTCGCTCATGCCTCGTCCGGAAACTGCTCCAGATGCGTTACACACCGCAACTCGAACTGAGCACGTGTAACGCCATGGAATTTTCGAGCCATAGTATCTGCAAATATGAAGTACTTTGGGTACAACTGGGTGCAAATGTAAAGAATTTGAAATGGCTATCTATTTAGCTGGTGCCACTTCGCTGGCCTTTTGCAGCAGACATCGAAACAGAAGTGCCATACGCGAAGCGAACTTACAAACTGACGAATTGTCAGATCCCGTATCGTACTTTCCTTGCTGATTTCGTCTCGACGCATCTCTCACTAGCTTTCGTAGCCTATGACAACAGTGACGTTCTTTTCAGTGACGCATTGCACGGCGTTCGTGCATTTTATTGTGCACCAGACGCATTTTCAGTTCTTTTAATCTAATTCCTCGCCTATACTTTCCTCATCAGTACTTAAAATTCGACTTTGATTCAAAACCACTGCTCGCATGAAATGGCCACACTTGTGATCTAGTTTAACGTGGATCATAGAGATTAGAATAAGTCGACAGTAAACGTTACAAAGATCCAAGTAGCTGTGGGGAGATCATTGCGGGCATCATTGGGACTTCTAGTCGTCACCAAAGAGAATACTGAGTAATTATAGTCTTTTTTCTCTCACTCTCTCTCTCTTTCAGATGGAGGAGGAGAGTGCGGAGCAGCGCAAGCAGATGGAGAAGGATGCGGCTAAGGAGCGCGAAGAGTACGACGACCTGACGACACGCTACGAGCTGCTCGAGGAAGAGTTCCTCTCCATGAAGAACAACCTCACGCTCGAGAAGGACCAGCTGGACGCGGCGCTCAAGCAGCTGCGCAAGGAGCACGAGCGAATCAGCGCCGAGCTGCGTTCCGTCAAGGAGACGCTCAACGCCCGCCAGGAACTGTACACGCGGGAGAAGACCGAGTTCCAGGTGAGGCCGGAGCTCCGGAGGATGCTTCTCTAAGTTTCACGTGGCTGTCGCCAGGGGTGTAACACTGTAGATTTTTGCTCACATGTGTAGCAGTGCTGAAAGAAGCACTCCTTTCTCTCTGTCGTTGGTCATTGTGGTCGATTTGGGAAACGAAAGTTCCTCGTGAAAACCCGACTGAGAGAGCGAGTTTCATTTTTTCGAACACTGTACGACTGAGCGTTGGGCTTAAACTAAGTCACAAACGAGAATTCATAGCCTCGCCTGAAGTTCCGAAACCATATTTGAAGCTCACTCGAACAGATTTATGTCCTTCATTTGTTGGGCTGAGCAAACTGAGATAAGTGCGATAAAATACACGTGCATGCCCAGTTCTAAAGCTCACATGCTTCGATGTTCAGGGGTCCCGGATGAGGGCAATGGGTGGATGACAGAAATTACTGTGCCTTTTTTTATGTAACTCTGCCTCGAATCGGTAAAAATGTACTATGGTTAGCTTGTCCGTGAAACAAGTAAACTGGGAACGTTAATCCTAGAACTCTTGCCACAAACAGGAATAATCAGAAGTGTGTTGTTTAGTTCATGCCACTTGAGTGCGCAGGCTGGACGCCTAAATAGTTATAAGCGCATTCTGTACAATATCGAAGTAGTGGTTGCCATCGCCGACGATCGTGACGCGTTTTTTTTTATTCTCTAATATTACTATGCTTCCTTTATGGCGCTGGTGATCGCAGGCTTTCAATCGTCATCTTAAATAATCGACAGCTGAGCCTTGATCTACGTGTTATTTTTTCCAGTCATTCCCTTTAGCGTGTACCAGTCACATCAGTACGACAAATTTCCAGCAATAGGCTTATATGAGGCAGTTAAAGCGTCTTTGCCCATTGTGCAAGCAAGAAGAAAAAAATGCATCTGAAGGTCATCGTCCAGCTGTTGAGATCAAAATGTCCTTCTTTCTGGTCTCCCTCCTCTCTCACACACTAGGGAGACCTCCTCGCAACCTCGCCCTGAGCAAAGATACCCTAAGTCATGCTCAAGCATTCTCACGCTATTTAAATATTAAGTAAAACTTAAAACGAGGACGCCGACCAAAAGTAAAAAACAAAAAACAAAATGACGTTTCGGCTTTGTGAACAAGGTCCAGTACGGGAGCCGAAACGTCATTTTGTTGTTTTTTGTTTTTTTACTTTTGGTCGGCGTTCTCCTTTTAAGTTTTATTATGATTGTCTCCGACCAGACGAGTTTTCGTTCAACTCTCGTCTCCTTAAATATTAAGTTTATTGGATGTAGCTGTTCGTATAAATAAAGCCTCTCGTTTTTGGATCAAATTTCTTTTTCTTTCAATTTCAGAACCCCCGGGGAGTTTTAGAAAATCAGGTCGAATAAGAATTTCGTCGCAGAATTGCCATTCTGAAATCTATATTGCCACTGCGAACTGCTAAAACTAATGAACGAAAACTAGCAGCTTTTGTACAACCAATTCAGCGACGTCTCCACCGTTAACTGTTGCAGGTCTAACTATCGTCCCTCTTCAATCCATTTTTATCCCTGTCACTTCGAAGCACGACTCGAGCAATACCTGTTCAAAACTAGATCCCAGAGCTTGACCTTACTGTAGCAAATGCTACATCTCGCTGGCGAACGCTGACATGCATGCCAAATAGTAGATATATATAAGCTGAAAAATGTCAGTCGTAGCTAGGGTACATGCAGAAGTACGGAAAATTCACAATGCGTACAACAAATATACAAATTCAGCTGATAAAGAAACTCAAAAACCGCTCTTGAAAGCAGATATATATGCTGTTCAAGCTCGGCACAAGTAAGTCAAGAAGCAAACAGTTCTAGAAAAATTGCATGAAGTGAGTTCACTATACGTGGCGAGATGAATAGCGATATAAATAGAATAATCAACTACATAATAATCTACAACTAGTAATGCCCATCGTAGGGGAATGGAAGTAATGCTCGCTCGAAGAGCGTTTGATTGAAGTCATTTTACAACCTTTGTCCGTAAAGTTCCGAGACTGAGTTCATTAAAAAAATGCGTTTAACATTGAAATCATTTGTGCTGCACCCCTTCAATATAGTCTCTCTTGCAGTCTATACACAGCTTTCAACGCTTCTTGAGGTCTTGGAAACAGTTGTAAAACGCTTCTACTGGTAGGGCTGTCAGCTCATTTGTCGTGGCGTCTTGAATAACGTCCACGCTCCACATCCAGCAACCTTTTATGACTCTCTGCACACGAGAAAACAGGAAAAAATCGCATGGGGAGAAGTCAGGCGAGTATGGCAGATGGGGAAGTACAGTAAGGCTCTGCTTGGTGATAAATTTTGTCACGTTGAGAGCAGTGTGCGGCCTTACGTTATCGAGGAGAAAGCTCCACTGTCCAGATGCCCATAAGTCAGGGCGACGGCATCGCAGTGCATCACGCATGCATTGGAGCACGCGGATGTAAAACTCCTGATTCACCTTCTGCACTTGTGGGACGAACACGTGGTGTATGGCACCTCTGGCATCGAGAAAAAACTATCAGCATCGTCTTTGTTTTGGTCTTCTGTCACCGCACCTTTCTCGACGCCGGAGTGATTGTGGACCGCCATTCGGCGCTCTGCCTCTTTTTTGAGGATCGTATTGAAAACACCATGTTTCTTCTTCAGCAATGATGCTGGCGACGAATGCAGCATCCCTCTCGGCCTCGGAGAGTAAATCAGCGCTCACTGATGCCCGAATCTCCTTCTGGTCTTGTGGGAGGGAGTGCTGCACAAGTCTGGCATTCAGCTTTCGTTTCCCCAAGTTCTCACGCAAAATTTGGTGGCACGTTGTCTAACTAATGTCGAGAGCATCTGGTAGCATGCGGACTGTAATGTTGCGGTCTTGCTGTACGATTTCGCTGATCCGAGCTACGTTATTTTCTTTCCGTGAGGTTGAAGGGCGCGCCTGCCTTGTGTCGTCTTCCACCGACGTTCTCCCCGAAACAGACCTCTTGTGCCACTCGAAAACTTGCGCCCGCGATAATGTCTCGTTGCCGTAAGCGTCACGAAGGAGCTCATACGTCTTTGTGGCTGTCTTTCCAAGCTTCACACAGAATTTTATGTTTACACGCTGTTCGAGGTGGACGTCCGTCTCTCCTCATTCACTCACAGTAGAATGCGCAGACGACTAGTGACAACGTATATTTCTACATGTAGTGCCATCTAGCGGCTACCACAGCAATTAACATAAATAGCTCAGGTTAACCCGAAAATATGGCGCTACACATATGCACAAACATTTGTTTTGGGGAATCATTTCTAGAGAAGAAAATAAATCGCTCTCGAAACTTAACGGACAAAGGTTGTATGTCACCTTCGCATTGGGCACCCACATTTTTAGTGGCTTTATCCTTACAGAAGAGAAGCCAACGTGTGAGCTGTGCGGAGAAATTATTACTATAAACCCCACTTTATGTTCATGCACAAAGCTCGGGAAACCACGGAATAAACATTTCTGAAGATTCTGACTGCATTTCTTTTCAGCCTAGCTTATACCTCTGAGAAAATGCACGGGTAGGAGTGTCTTGCATTTTCACTTTTTTGAATCAAGCAAAAAATATTAAGAAGTTGTGATGCTTTTAAAACATTTTAGCCCTTTCCTACAAAGCAGACAAATTCAACCTTCTACTTAGCGCATGACAGCCTTAATCGCTTATGCGTCATAAAACCAAACCCAACGTAACACAACTGTCTTGGAAATAAGAACAGAAAAAGAGAACGTGTAAGGTTGTACCAGCTGGGTTCTGACCTTTTTTGTTGTTGTTGTTGTAAAACGAAATCATTTTGTGCTACGCTACAAAACAAGTGCTCATGCTTGTTTCTCTTTGTTAAAAAAATAACAACAGAAGAATACGGAATTGTTGAGCTGTAATAAAAAGAGCACTACTTTACACACGTGATTTGCGAATGATAACCATCAATTCCCACCATCAATAACCAGAAAGCGAACGAACGTATAACCCAGAGATTGATTAACAAATATTAATTAAATTTTTGTTCCTTTTTCTTTCCCACGCAGAACTTAGTACGAGAGCTGGAGACAAGAGTGACTCGTCTGAAAGACATCGAGTCCGAAAAGAACCGGATGCGTTCTAATTTGAACGAGAGAGATGCCATCATCGAAGAGCTCAAGAAGACGGAGAAATGTTTCCGCGAAGAAAAAGAAAAGCTTCGGAGAAAGGTAACCACTAGCCAAGATGCGACCAATTTCGACGTTTCTTTCACAGCTACACTAGCATCATAGCGCTTTTCTTTACCGCCGAAAATGAATAAGAAACGAGCGCATGATCTATATGTGAGAGGAGCACACACAAGATCGTGCTTTTCAGATACTCCTATAGTTAGGGTATGCTGAAGGAAAAATACATAGGGACCCCTAATTACATTTCATTTTGGCAATTATGATAGCATTCGAAGCTTTTGATGCCTTTGCCGCACATGACTTGTGGGGTTTGTGAGAGACCCAGTCTGCTATTCCCCCGTGATGCACTTTCCGAGCTCTTCCCGTACACCACCCGCAACGGTTGGGAAGTGGCAGGTGATGCCACCTTGCACATGGAAACTACGTGACGCCGTTTTTTCACCGAGGAGGCTTAATTCTAATGCAACAGTATTAAAAACAAAATACTGCTCTTTAAGGACATCTCGCTCACTTCATTCAATACGCTTGCCGGTTAAAAAAAAAAAAGCATGTTGCATCTTGTACTGCATGACCTGCATGTAAACCAAAAAATTCTGGGCATAAAATTAGGATCTAACCGCCAAAGTGGTGCTGCGTCAGCCTGTACGCGCGCGTGTAGTTAGTTACATTACAGGAGTGAAATCATACCAAACAGAAATACCTGGATGTTGCACCACCTTTCAGACCGAAAACAGAATGGTGCCTTGACATTTTTATATGCAAGATTTATATTCGTGCAAACATGCTGTTGTTCGTAGTGATATTGAAGCTGCGCCAACAGCTGCAGCAGCAATCTGACGGAGCAGTTGCTCTGAATCTTCGGAACGCCTAAATGCAATGAGCTGAGTCCTTCGCGCTCAGCTTCGCAAGGCTGCTTCACCGCGCAATGCATCTTACTGCAGTGAAGACTGCGTCTTTGGAAAAAGCACACGCGCTCCGCTTCCATGAATCTCAAGAACGGTAATGAAAGCTGAAAGCAACAAAAATCTCAATGACCTAGCGCAGCAAAAACAATGTTTCCTTCACACAAACACTTTTTCCTCACCTCGTCTCGCCTAACATTATGAGGGGCATAGCATGACGAACTGCGAACGTTACAAGCCTTCTTCAGGCCTCCAATGCTCTAAACTGCAGCACATATTTAGGCTCTAGCGTGCCCGCAACTGCCTTTATGTTTTCCTAAGCGTGACTCACTTTCTAACTCTTATTTTACTGACATTTAATGTGAAAATTCTAGCTACCGATGTTATGGCTCTCGCTCCCTTGGAGAAGGACACTATGCACGGGTAAGGGAAGAGAGCTTACGTAACTTTGAGCTGCGTTGTCTTTAAGCATGGAACACTAAGTATATTACCCGACATATTCGTACAAGTTCACTACGTTTCAACTGATACGATTATGCTTAGTTGAAAAGGCCTGCAGAAGGGCGGGGTAGATTGGTTTACTTTGGTTTATGGGGGTTTAACGTGCCAAAGCGACTCAGGCTATGAGAGACGCCGTAGTGAAGGGCTCCGGAAATTTCGACCACCTGGGGTTCTTTAACGTGCACTGACATCGCACAGTACACGGGCCTCTAGAATTTCGCCTCCATCGAAATTCGACCGCCGCGGCCGGGATCGAACCCGCGTCTTTCGGGCCGGCAGCCGAGCGCCGTAACCACTCAGCCACCGCGGCGGCTGGGCGGGGTAGAGTTTCCAGACGGTTGGGTTCAAAGCGAGCGCCAAGTTGCTGGTGACGTCTTCCGCATTGTCTTCGCGCTGGTGTTTCAGCACGGTGTCCTCAGCACGTAGAACTCCCAAAATGCCTTTTTCGTTGTTGTTTTTCATCTGTCCAGAACGAAGAGTTGATGAAAAGGGTGGCTGAGCTGGAGCGTTCCGAGCGTCACCTCCGCACCCTGACTGTGGGCGGCGCCAAGCCGGAGCAGCAGCAGCAGCAGAACCAGCCGAACCCGCAGAACCAGCAGCTGAACCAGCAGCAGCACGAACTACGAGCCCGGCTGGAGCACTCGGGCCACGTGCACAAGGCAGAGCAGGCGGCACTCCGGGCAGACTACGAGGGACGTGTGAGCTACATGAGCGCCGAGATGCAGGCCCTGCAGGCTCAGATGGCCTCGCTGGCCCGCGAGAGGGACCAGTGCCGCGATAAGCTGGACGAGGCCGCGCGCGAGATCGAGCAGCTGCGGGCCAGCTCGGCGCGCAAGGAGCGCTCCAGGGGAAAAGAGGCGGTACGCGGACCTTGTTTGTGTTTGTGTCCTATGTCGACTGTGCCTATACGGCAGAAATTCAAAGGCCAAAGAAAAGTCTTACATTTAAATTGAGGACAGAACAGCGGGCCGTGGAAACGATAACGATAGGTCTAACGTTTAGACACACGAAGAGAGTAGAAGGAGTTTGGGAATAAACACGAGTTAGCGATGTCCTAGCTGACAGTAAGAAGAAGAGACGGGCATGGGCAGGGCATGCAATGCGAATGCAAGATAACCAATGATCCCTTAGGGTAACGGAATGAACTACAAGAGAAGGCAAACATACAAGGGGTGTCAGGTAGTGTGCTGGGCAAATAAGGAACTCTGCGGTAGTAGGGTGGCCGCATTTGGCACAGGACAATTTTATTTGGAGTGATGTAGGAGTGGCTTTTCTCCTGGTGTGAACATAGTTGGGCTGCTGTTGATGGTGATGATGATGATGGCTGCGTCCACTTTAAATAACACCTTCATAGCCTTTGGGCAAGGAGGGGAGAACAATTAGCCGATGTCGGCGCTTGGCGCTGCAGGTCGGGCACATGACAATTTTAATTAGAAGGATGTAGGAGAGGCCTTTCTCCTGATGTGGACATAGTTGGAGTGGCGCTGCTGTTGTTGATGTTGATGATGATGATGATGATGATGATGATGATGATGATGATGATGATGATGATGATGATGATGGCTGCGCCGCTTTAAGTAACACCATCATAGCCGTTGGGCAAGGAGAGGAGAGCAATGAGCCTATGTCGGCGCTAGGCGCTGCAGGTCGGTGATGAGTCCCGCTTCAGCTGCACAATTGCAAGAGAAGACCTCAATTTGCAATCCAATGGATCATGTTGCCAAGCTGCCGCATGAGAGGTGTCTAGCTGTCAGTATGTCCATGGGGTAGGTGTAAACGGCGTAATGAAGCTGTCGCGCTGTCGATCTTCTCTACAGGGTATGAGGACACTTCACATGCAGACAATGTTTTAAGCCGCCAGCATGCAAGGTTCAGTTTAGTTGCCAAGGTGTCTATTAACAGCGCCGACCTATCAGTGAGCTTAAGAATGTGCGTGTAGAGTTGGGCACTCAGTTTTGTGGCCATTGTGGTATATATTAAGTGTCGCACGAGATCATAATACATCCTTGTTGAAACCTGACATTCAGCTTGCGCGTCCGCCCGTAGTTTAATGTGTCACAAGCGAGATTATACGCTCTCCTGCGCGCTTCCTCTCGTTTCAGTTCGACGCGATGCAAAAGAAGGCCGAAGAACTTCGCGCGTATGCCGATGACCTAAAGAACCAGTTGGAAGAGTCTTTGACGGACAACCGCAAGCTCCGCATTCAGATGGAAGCCGACAAGAGTTCCTGGGAGATACAGCTCTCCAACCTAAAATCAAAACTTAACCAGGTGAGATTGATTTTTTCGGGCTGAACACAGCATATACTACATGTGACGTTAAACTCATAACCGAATCATACTGAAAAAATTAAATGATTGAAAATGCAGAGCAGTGCCTAGAGCTTCACTAAAAGCAGCTTATCACTTTGGTCAAAGTTATGGGGTTGGTATGTCAATGGTACATTTTTTGTGCTACCTGCCTTCTGCACTTAAAAAATTATTTCAAGATAACTACTACCCCACTTCCCCTTCTTCTTCAAAGAGAGAGAGTGGGGGTTGAACTGACAGTGACGGTTGTTACTTCTGCCCTTCCTTTTTGGGAGCGTGCACTTCAAGGCTCAGATGAGTCATACATGCACGTCCCACACGACTTCACTGAGCCCAATATTGTACTCACCTGGAGAACATTCCTATTGGTCATGCCAGCTGCGTTCACCCCAATATTATCCCGATATGGTTATCGCTGTAAAAGAATAAAGCGTGAATGTTTACCGCAAATTTACTGTTTTCCGCTGTGACCAATATTTGTTTCCGATTGGGGTGTACAGTATCGCAGCGCTAACTTATGCTACAAAATTTACGAGGTACCAGACATGCCGTTATTTAGCTGAACTTTTGAACAGAGAACAAAGTTTATTCAATATTTTTTTTTTCAACAAAGAAGAAAGCTTCACTTTCTTTAATGGTCCCAGTCCTGCTCGTGCCAGAAGTAAAAAGATGTGGCCTTCCAGTCTTTACTGATAAATCAACACACAACGCACGTGGAAGCTCGGCCTGTTTATGAAGCGGCAGGCTACTCTGTGTCTGCACCGCTCTGCGTGCTGCTGCCTGCGAGCTAGCAAATGCAAACATCAGGGAGATAGCTTAATTACGCTCATTGCATGTCGCGGTTGTCTGGCTCCTATCCAGGTACCACTTAAAAAGATATGCCGTAAAAATTCATCCGATCGGCTACGGTGGGACGTGTATCATGCTCAGCTCCTTGGTTCAGTTCTTCACGATTCAGATGTGTTCATTCGTGTTTGCATGACCATCATTCACACGTGGCTCTTGCGTATGGGATTCTGTTTCCGGGTAATCACAGTGCAAGGGTACAGAGAGCTACGGCAGATGAACAGATACGAAAATTCAACTAGCAGTTCAGCACTATCCATGAGCTAATACATCTTAACCGCAATGAGGCTAAGGGCAGCCTCGACACACATCCGCTTCTATCGCCATCACTGACGGCTAGCTCCTGTTTTTCGGACACATAGAGTTGCTTACTATTAACTAGAGGGAAAGCTGGTGGCGCTGCACCTCAGCCACCACGGGCGCTCAAAGCGTCATGGGGCGATGAGCTACTCGGTGCGGGACAATCGGTTTTCTTTTTCAAGACCACAGAGTGGCGTTACTGAGATGTCCCTTTCTGTCCACGGCGCAGACGACTTTGGCGCGAACGCAGTGGGAAAAACCCATGGTAGCGAAAACGCAACAGCACACGATGCCAATAAAAGGTCTCGTTTTTCCGAAATGCTGTAAAAACACTCTTAAAGTGTTCATGCAACAACATTTTTTTGCAAACATGTTTCTTTTTAAAAGTGCGCCTGTTAAGCACGAAATATTGGCTTTTGTGGTCTGCAATACTTGGCCAATAAGAGAGCAAACCATCGCTTATTTTGGGCAAACTTTACATTAACATGTTTTTCTGCTCGTTTGTTGCAATTTATAGGCAGGGTAATAAACGCTAGGGCACTCTTGATTATCGAACAACGTTTGTTTTTTTCATTATTTTTTGGCCAAACCTTGTGGTTCTGCAGTCGGTAGCTCTCCGCCCCATGATGATTAGGGCGCCCATGGTGGCTGAGGTGGCCACGAGCAACCTCCATGCAAACTGCCATAGGCGGGTAGCCAGCTTTTCCTCTAGTTAATAGTAAGAAACTCTACGTTCGGACATGTGGGGCTCTGAAAATCTGCTGTAGTTGCTACTGGTCCACATCATCTACATAAATCCATTTACCGCTAGTGTTCTGGTCACATCCCTCCACCTACTTCCCTGTTTTATGTTTGCTCAACATTGTCTTGATTTGCCTCTTCTCTTTTTTATTTATCGCAGTACGAGGAGCGCAATATCCTGGAGGCCAGCAGGGGTTCGGCCAAGCTGTACGCCAAGACGAGGCTGGAGCTCGCCTGGGAGAAGGAGCGCACAGACCTGCAGAAGGTGCTCGGGGACACCCAGGCGGCGCTGGCCGACCTCAGGCAACGCTTCCTGAGCTCCGAGGCGCAGCGTGAGGCGGAGCGGGAGGCCGCGGCCAAGACCATCCAGGAGCTGCGCAAGCAGGTCGAGGGCGGCCAGGACGACGTCACCAAGGACATCCTCGAGGTGGGTGGAACCACAGTGTTGAAGAAGTTCTGAGGGCCCTTGAAATGGAACAGCTCAGCCGGAATTTGACAATACCAGTTGTTGGGCGTGTTGGTGCTGACGATGATCTGGCGATGATGTTGTATCGTAGTAATTATAATTAGCAATGAAACAGTACACGTAGCATACGGTCGAGCCGATCTGTATTCTCCTACTTCGTCGTCTTCTCTCCCCCCATGCGCGCGAGTGCGTGCAGCGCACTTGCCACACTTCATCTTTATCACATTCACATTTCCGCCGCACTTAAAAAAAACAAAATGTCTAGCGGATGTCATATTCTTTGAACCATGCGGGCCGCTTCTTTTTGCGAGTACTTCGGCGAGGCGGCGCAGGAGGTGAAGCCGCAGTTGCCGCTGTGGATTTACTACACAAGGGTTGAGAAGCGGCTGCCGATTCCGGAGCGGGCGGAACGGCTGGCATCATATGGATTGAAGGCGCGTCCGAAAAAGGACCCTGGACCACGGTTCCGGACTGTGGACTGGGCGGCGGCATTCGGTTGCCGTCGATAGGCGGCGAAATATCAGCGAAAAGGGTCGCTGGAGCTGAGGAGGACAGTTGCTGCTGAACTACTTCTGGGCGAACCGCAGAAAACTTGGACGAGTGCCACACTCGCCCATCATCCAGCAGATAAGATGCAGGTCCACACTGCTCCACAACCTTCCGAGGCTCCGAAAACCGAGCTGACAGTTTGCCTCGCACATTTGGTTTGCGGACACGCACGTACTGGCCAATCTGAAAGTCACGACACTGGGCGCCACTCCGCTGGTCCGCATAAAGCTTGTATTGCGCTTGTTTCTCGTCAAGCCTCTGCCGCAAAAGCTTAAGCGCTTTTGTCGGATCCATTGAGAAGGACTGATCCGGCAGTCCTACGACGTTAAGTCTTGTGCGGGGCAACCGGCCATGAAGTAGGACAGCTGGCGCAATTCCTGTCGTGGCATGGGGCGTACAGCGGTAGACACCGAGGTAGTCCACAATCGCTGTACGTAGGTCGCGTCGCTCGCACAGAGCTAGCTGAATGTAGGACTTAAGCACTCGATTGAATCGTTCAACGAGTCCATTAGCTTGGGGATGGTACACTGAAGAGTAGCAATGGCGTATCCCCCGTTCGCGGAGGAAAGTTTGCATGGCCATCGATGAAAATTGAGGTCCGTGGTCAGAGACAATCTCTTGAGGGTAACCCTCACGAGCGAAGAGGCCAAGCAGGAATTCTTGAACGGTTTGAGTTGTGATGGCATCAGCGAAGACAACTTCTGGCCACTTACTGTAATAATCCATGAGAGTAATCGCGAAACGGCAGCCACTGGGAGCTTGGTCGAGAGGCCCCACGATATCAATGGCAACCTTATCCCAAGGTTTCTCTGGGAAGGCGACAGGTTGCAGAGGAGCTGCCACCGGACGAGCCGATTTGTCACAGGACTGGCACACGACGCATGTCCGTACCATTTGTTCGACGTGCTCGTCCATTCGCGGCCACCAGTAGAGCTCTCGCAGTCGACTTTTCGTGCGGCTGATCCCGGGGTGTGACTCGTGCGCGATGTCCATGAGGCGTCGTCGCAAACTTTCGGGAACGACGAGCCTGTCACCTCGGTACAAGACGCCTTGCACGACGGACAGCTCCGAGCGCAGGAGATAGTATGGCCTAAGGTTCGCCGGTAGGAATTTCTTGTCCGGCCATGTCGCCGTTGTAAACTGAATGGCTTGAGCAACTGCCGCGTCGCTGATGGTTGCCTCTTGAAGCTCTTGTAGAGTCACGGCTGGCGCTAGCAGGCAGACGAAGTCGTCGTCACTGGCGTCGAACTCACTGGGCTCACTGCACGATGTGGTCGGTAAGGGAAGGCGAGACAGAGCATCCGCAACAGAGTTGTCATTGCCTTTGCGGTACTCTACAGTGTAGTTGTAGCACAACAGGCGAGCCGACCAACGTGAAATTCGCAACGGCCGATGGCCCGTTCCTTTCGTCGACAGTAAAATGACAAGTGCACTGTGGTCGGTGCGTAGAAGAAAAGGCCGGCCCCACAAATACACGTGCCACCGTTCGCACGCCCAAACGCAAGCTAGGGCCTCACGTTCACCAACAGAGTACTTTCTTTCTTGGGGTGTCAAGGTACGGGAGGCAAACGCAACAGTTTGCAGGGAATGGCCGTTGTCTTGCTGAAGCACTGCCCCAAGGCCATATCCGGAAGCGTCAGTCGTTACGACCACGGGAAGGGCAGGATCAAAAAAATGCAACACGTCACATGACGTCGACATGGACTTCAGTAGTTTGAAGCTTGAATCCGCAGCAGCTGTCCAAGTGAAGGCGGAGTCGCTGCCTCGAACTAGGGCGCGCATAGGCTCAACGACGTCGGAGTAATGCGGGATAAACTTGGAGTAGAAACCCGCAAGTCCAAGGAGGGAGCGAAGCTCGCTGATGTTAGATGGAGTCGGAGCCTTCGTAATCGCCTCGATGGCAGAAGAAAGCGGAAACAGTCCTTCACCGCTGACAACATGCCCCAAGAAAGTGAGCTTCGGAACATCGAAGACACATTTGTGGTTGAGCTTGAGTCCGGCTTGGGACAGGCGCTCGAGAACAGCACGAAGGTTGGTCAGGTGCTCCTGTCGGGAGGTGCCATGGACTATGATGTCGTCGATGTAGAAGAGGACACCTTTGCACCCTTTTAAAATTAAGTGCATCATCTTCTGAAAAGCCGAAGGCGCCGAAGCAAGGCCGAAACACACTCGTTTGAAGCGGAAGAGGCCATCATGGGTAATGAATGTGGTCAATTCCCGACTCTCAGGGCTAAGTGGTACTTGATGGTAAGCCGAGGCAAGGTCCAACTTCGAAAAACGCTGTGACCCGGCCAAGCTATGTAGAAGTTCTTCCGTTTGAGGCAAAGGAAAACTGTCGACCGCAATAGCCTTGTTCGGCTCACGCAAATCGACGCACATTCGGATGGAGCCATCTTTTTTCCGAGCCACGACTCTGGGTGAAATCCACTTGGAAGCGTCGACCCGTTCAATGATGTCTTGAGCTTCAAGCTTCTGGAGTTCCTCTGACACCTGCTAACGAATGGCAAACGGCAGCCGTCGGAGCTTGCAAGCAACAGGAGAAACGGAATCCTGCACTCTGACTTTGTGCACGTAGCCACGAGCAACTCCGAGTTCCTTGGAGAAGAGATGTTCGAAGTGTGGACGTAGCTCAGGAGGTAACAGAGGCGTATCAGGTGTCATGGAAAGACATTCCAACGATGCACCTTTGATCTTCATTTGTAGAGCGGCAATGGAATCCAGGCCCAGCAGCGTTGTGCCTCCCGAGACAAGGTACAACAGGATGCAGGCGGTACGGTCGTGGAACTTTGCTGTGGCAACAAAACACCCTTGTACTATAATCCGAGACTTAGAATAGTCCAATAGTTGAACTGCAGTTGATTTAAGCGGGAAACATTTAGCGAAGAATCGGTGGTATAGATCTTCAGAAATAATTGGCACAGATGAGCCGGTGTCAATCAGGAAGCGGATGAACTTGCCTTCAATCAGGACTGAGGCGAAAATTCCGTTTTTTTTACTTTCAACATTGAGAATAGACGCACTGCTGGAGCCATCCGGCATCGACGATGTGTCAGCAGTATCTGCAACTTGCTGAACTTGAACAGGACGGTCGGACGACTTGCAGAGAGAGTCGAAATGGCCCACCTTGCCGCACCGACGACACTTGCGGTTGCGGGCTCGGCATGCACGGTTGTTCGCTAGGTGAGTTGTAGAACCGCAGCGGTAGCACATGCGCTCTGGTATTGCAGCAGCAGGTTGTGATGGTTGACTTTGGCACTTGCAGCAATGAGCCTGAGGTGGTGTTTGTCTCGATCCGCGCTCGCATCTCACACGATGTACTGGAGCGTCCTCCTCAGCCAATTCCCTGGCTTCCCGGGAAGCTTGCTCACACTGTCGAGCAAGGAGCATGGCGCGCGACAGAGTCAAGGAGGAGCCTTCCATGAGTAGGCGCTCACGCAGATGGCAACTCGAGGTCTTCTCCACCAGCTGGTTCCTGGTCATATCGTCCGCCATGGTCCCAAACCCGCAGTCGCCGACAAGGCTGCGAAGGACAGCGACGTACTCATCGGTTGTCTCTCCTGGAGCCTGAACTCGACGGCGAAAGCGATGACGTGCGGCGATTACATTCACGGACGATTTGTAATGCTCCGACAGGATGGATATCGCCGCATCAAATTCGTCAAGGCGGGGCGCCTCGTCACCGGAGTGCGAAGCCGCAGCTGTAGGCGCTGGAGTAGACGACGGCGGCGCCAATGTATAAAAAATGCGCTGACCTTCCAGTCCGAGGCAATTCAGCAGGATGGCCTTCCGCCTGTCCGCGCCCAGAGTAGAGGCACCAGAGGCCAGCATGTACTTCCGGAACGCCAGCTCCCATTGCTCCCATGGAAGAGCAGGACGACCAGGAGTCGGCAGGAAGGGTGGTGGTGGCTGAAGCCCAGAAAATCTCATGACGGATGGTGAGCAGGCCACGTGAAGGTCCCGAATCAAAACAGCATCCTCGTCGCCAAAATATGTTGTATCGTAGTAATTATAATTAGCAATGAAACAGTACATGTAGCATACGGTCGAGCCGATCTGTATTCTCCTACTCCAGTGCGAGCAGCGCACTTGCCACACTTCATCTTTATCACAGATGAAAGCGCTGTGTGTTGTGTCTCCTCTTCTTTGTCCCGTCTCTCGCGCTGTTATGGATCATCATCAGCCGGAATGTTCACGTTCCAAGCTGTTAAGTCGTAGAACGGCTTTTACTTTCGCCTTCTGTACGCTCCGGTGTATGAATAAAAATATGAATGAATGAAAGAAAGTGAAACTCCGAACGGCGGCACGGAATCACTGCTCGCACAATCTACACGATTATGGTGCAAGCTATAGTAGAATACAACTCAAGAACGAAGAGGCAAATGCCCCTCAAAGGAGGCCCTCCAGCCAATGGCGTCGACCAATTCTCCCCCTCTCCCCTTTGACCCATCCCGTTGGGCCTGCTTTAATGTGAAATCGCATTGGGTGACAGATTAATGGGGAATAACACTGGCTTAACTGGATTAACCACAGCGCGATAAAAATCGGTTGGAGCCATTATCTGGAGGCGCCCTACTTTGAGGGTCATCTCCCGCTTTGCTCTTCAGTTGTATCCGGCTACAGGAGAGGAATAAAGCACAAAAAGTGTGCGATGGCTGCCTATTTCTGGTTGTGTCATTTCAGTGCATGTATGAACACCCTTCACTTTGGCAGCGCCACTAACAAAGTTCAGTGCTTGCAGAGCCATTTCACCTAGCTATGCATGACAAGCAATGCCCATTTCTTGCGAAAGCTCCACAACAGTGTTGAAAAGGCAAGCCAAATTGTTTGTCGGTTATTTTGCGGGACGCATTTGTTGTAACAAGTGAAATTCTCGTTTCACTGATATAACTTTCTGTAGTGTGATAATGGCTCTATGTGCCATGACAGAAGCGTATCTGACTTCGACGGGCAGTAGACTGGCTGGCATTAGCAGAGAAAATACTGTCGATACGAAGAGGTGCCGATGTGAGAGAACGACAGAAATATTTTGTCGCTTTATAGGACGTACTTTATCGATATTTTTCAACTCCGAATATTTTGTACCCGGCCCCCTTTGCGTGCTATCCGGCAGAAACACCTGCTCCAATGCGGACCGCCCCAGGCTGTCCACCAGATATAGAAAAGTGTATTTTTGGGCCGCACCACCGGATGTTACCAGACTTTCTTTGAGAGTCCAGTGTGTACCTATATTTGTAAATGTCTTATGTCAGCAGGCACATTGTCGCAATAGTAATAAAAAATACTCCGAATACCTGGCACCTCGGCGATTCCTTCGCTCTGTGCAGCTTCAGACGGAGCTTGAGGAGCTGAAGGACACGCACGGCAGGCTGAAGACCCAGTTCGATCGGCTTCGCCGAGAGAAGGACCGTCTGGACAGGGAGCGCGAGGACCTCAGGCACCGGGCCGCGGCGACCATGGATGTGCAGGCGCTGGTCACTGACCTGGTGGAGGACGTGAAGAAGGTGAACGACCTGGTGCGCCTCGAGGGCATCTTCGCCACCGACCAGGGAAAAGCAAAGGCTGCGCAGAGGCCACTGCGCACGGGCTCCACGCCCAAGGACGATCTCGTGGCCTTGCTCCAGAAGGTGAGCGGTGCAGCGTGTCCAGAAGAGCATTTACTCTGCCGAGTCATTCCAATAGTATTTTATTACATGTGTAATAAATTATTCAGTAGGCAGCTTTAAAACGTAGTTGCACCCGTCTTCATCTGCGGCCTAACGTCACTCCAAATAAGCAGCAGTTTCTCTCCCACGTCACTTTAGACTACCCTGCCGCTCAAAGCAATGTACAGTCTTTGCCAAAAGTACACAGCCCAAGGGGTCTGCTTCTGAGCCCTGCAACGCGGCTCCTCTTGCATATTTAGGGACCCTAATCTCACAAAGGTGGGAGGAAGTCAAGTTCTCAACCCTGCCAAGCTTGTCTAATGTGCTGAAGAGCACTGCTATGCGGCTTGGAAACAAGCCCCTTGGGCTCTATATTTTTGGCAAAGACTGTACCTCTGGAACGTTTGTAATACTCTGGCATTGCTGGGCATTGCTACTAATCTGCAGTTGCAGGTAGAACGCTCAGCAATCCCGTTACGCCTCTCTTCAAGAATGAAGAGGACGTATTTTGGCCGTGTGTACTCTTTCCTCCGTCTGTGTATAAGGCAGTGTGGCAAGTGCAATAATAGGAGCAGTACGTTACATACGAAATATTTATTTGGGAGTCTTGCTAAGTGGTTACACAAGGGAACAACTTCCCGTGGCTCTACTGAGCTCGGAGCGTGGAGCGCCGGCTTCCATTAGGACGCTGCTCTCACGCAGTCGCAAGTCTGTAAGCCTGCTCCTCGCGCTCCTAGCTGCGTAACTCTAATAAGGAAAACCTCCCGAGAGTCAACAACATGTCTGCCATTTTCTTTGTTCTCGTCCCATGCAAGTTGTGCAGTTTCTTTCTTTGGCGATGCGCCGACTGGCTCAACAGCTTACCCTGTCACAGCTGACTTCACAGGTGGTTTTGGATCTCAGTAAGTGTACGGACTACAATACTGAAACCACTATGGTCATTAAATGCATACCTCTGAGCACTCATTAAAAAAATTGCGCGTGCTGCAGTGGCCCTGAACATTATTGTCCACGACGATTTGCAACACATTTCACTCCATCACTATCAGTCGCTTTAAATCACCGCCGCTGGTGCAAAGGTAGCCAAATGAGACGAGCAGGCCAAAGTTGTTTTCGTCGTCGGCGCCGAAGTCTTCGCTCATAGTCCCTCCACTCTTCGCTGTGGCCACACACCTTTCGGGAGCTCTTTGGAGTGCCTCCAAGTCGGCTGTTATGAAAGGAACCTCGCCGCCCAGATCTGAATCGCTGGAACCGAGCCCACGGCAGTTCATTACGCGGCAGCCGTCGGGCCCCGCAGTGAACGCATAGCGCCGCGCCGTTCCACAACGGGTCGCCCTTGTCGTGTCGAGGCCACCTCCGCGTCTTGTTGCGCGTTGGGGCCGCAGCACGGTTGACCTCTCGTGTATGACGTGCATCTGTCTACGGAGCTGCTGATGTCACGCGAGACCTGCGGATCTTGTTGTCGCATATGCAGACCTCTATCTCTGTGCACGCCGTGCATAGTTTTGAGTCAGTGCCCTTGAGAAGAGGGCTCGCGTGCGGAACACTTCATTCGAGGTATTTAATGTCTGCATACACACGTGTGTATACGATACGTTGAACCAAGATTTTAATGAAGGGCGGCACATTGTACACTAATGACATTTTTGAAAATATATGGTATAAGCGGTTTAATGTCCCTAGCCTGCTACGACTAACGCCGTAGGGGAGTGTTCCCGAATTAATTTAGGCCCATTGAGCTTATTTGATGAGCGCTGACATCACACAGCGCACAAACGTCTTTTTGCATTTCGCCTCCATCGAGATGCAGCCACCATGGACGGGATTTCATCCCGCAATTTTAATTCGCGCCTGCCGAGAGCATTTATGAGCATCTTATTTACTGTTTAGCAGACTTGTGTAACAGTATGTTATGCAATAAACAAAATAGATATTCAATAATAGTAATTAGATTTCAACCCAAAAAGAATACATGCAAACTTCAAATAGCGAAGTGTACAGCGTCTTTTTGTAACGGCACCTTTGTTTAGAGAGCACAAGTGGACGCTTCCTAGTAATGGGCGCTAAAACAAAGTGTCACCATCAAAAGTGCGCTTTCATTCATATAGCCCAGCTCCTCATGGCGGCTAAGCTGGCACAGCCACAGTCATCATACCGTTTTGCTGGAGCGGGTATCTCACGTCTAGTGAGTTTAGCGCGCTTGGAAGGCAATGGAGGAAAGGGAGGATGGCAATGAAGGGGGGGGGGGGGGGGCGCTATTTCTTCTTAGGGTTCTCTATCTCTTGACTACAAAGATACATGTATCTCAACTAGATCAACAGTAAAATATTTCATTTTATGAAATACTTAGTTGCCAAGCAATTAAAGAACACTCTCTTGTGCATCGTACTCGGACTAAGTGGCCTGTTGGAATGTTTCTGGGGCTTCATTCCCAACGAAATTGTTCAAAACGTATTTAAAAGGCAGTTCGTATTGTGAATAACAGTTTATACAACGCCGTCCTGTATACAGTGGTACGTGCATCTCAAAGAGAAGATAATTATACATATTATCGCTAGTGCATGTCTGCCCTTGCCGTTATGAGCGAGAACTCCTATGTTGTTGTTTTTTATTTTTCCTTTTCTGTCTCCTCTTTTTGCGTCTGCCGAACTTTCTGTGACACTAAGCGCCGATCATTTAACGCGTACTGGCATGTGATATTAGATCCTTTATCTTTTCAGTTTGTTGCGAGCTGCTTGCTTGTTGTGAGGTTCGCCAATATCTACCGTTATTTGTTGCTGCAAGAATGTGTCGTAGTTCTTAAATCTGAAGGAAAATCACTGGCCTCAAGTGTCAGTCACGCTTAAATGCGAGCTAGCGAGTTTTAGCCCTTTGAAGCACATTAATAAAGCTCTGTAATTATACTTCACGGGAAACAGTGCAGGAAGTAGGATAGAAGAGAAACTAGAGTTCGGGACAACAGTACGTTTTAACATTGCACTAGAGCGTCCTAATTTAGGCTAACTGCCCCAAATCAATAGGGTTCTTGTAGGTTACCTTCATCCTACTGCGAAAAATGCTGTCCTTTCAGGTTTCTCAAAGAACGGAGCGTCTAAGAGAAGTTTCCAAGCCTGTCAGGGACGAAGACATGATCAGGCGAACCACATCATTCCGAAGGTATGTGCGCATAGGATCATTAATGTAAACATGACATGCATACTTCTTATGTAGATCAGCTGTGTGGTTTTATGTGTGGACTGAATACCATGGAATCCACAAATTACAGTTTGCTGAGGAACGTCCGAACAGCAAAATAATATCATTATTCCCGTATAGGAGAGAATATAAGTGGCCCCTGTGGCGCGCCCATCTTTCATTCCTGGCGGATGCGAGCCTATGAGCACCTCATTAATAGTTTCAACCCTTTTTCAACGCCTACGCTAGGACAAAAGGCCCTAAATTGCTTCGTAGCAAGGGAGGTGAACCCATCCTTGTAAAGTGTGCTGATAAATCGGGCGGTGGCTCGTCTGTATTCTAGCCGATAGGGTGGTTCGCTTGTTTTTTGACCACTTCGGTTACGTTTCGATGAGCGGCCATTTCACTGGCTGCTTCTTCTTGAGCAATACGACGCTGTTCTCACTTTTCGTCGACCGCTACACTCCGTACACTATCTGGAACGTCCATAAATTAGCGCAAATTGTGTGGGAGGGCACACTGTCATTACTAAAAGTTGCGCATCCTCGACAGTTGGCGCCAATGCTGCGAACTCCTGTGACGGCGGTCCAAAATGCAACTGATCCTGAAAATTGAAAATGTTGCACAATGCATCGCTATTACTTGCCTCTTTAACGACTGGTAGAATGCTCATCAGTGTTTTTGACTTCAAGCTCAGCAGTAGTTTCTAACTCACAACGCCATATGGTGCCTGCATAAAGTGTTCCATGCTTTAAGATGCAAACTTGAGGTACAACACAGCATAGAACATCGCTGTGTAGCTTGTACCCACCTATCGTCCTATCTTGTAACGAGTACATGCGGCAGTAACCGCAACACTGTAAGTACGACGCCCCAACATATGAGGCATGTATTGGAGCGTATTTTAGCGGGCAGAAAAACGAAACAATGTACACACAGACGAAGGGACCGAGTCGTGTAGCCTGATAGCCTGACAGATATGGTGCAGTTTCGAATGCCATTACTCGTCACTTTGCGTCTGTTCGTGCATCCTTCTTCGGGCATCACCTGGAGTATAATTCTAGGCCAACAACCAGGCAGACCTCTCCTGTATTCATTAAAGTCTCTCTCTCTCTGTCTCTCTCCTTGTGCGTGCAGAGCTCTGTCGGCGACGGATATGGCGAACCAGGCGGCCGGAGGCCTGATGCCCGGCGTTCCACCCGTCATCCGGGCTCCCCCTCGCACGCGGGGCTCCATGCACGGGAAGACCCTGTCGCTGGGCCAGGGCATGGCGGCCGCCGATCTCAGGATCTGGGGCTCCGGCGACAGCCTGGTGTACACCCCGTACGGATCGCAGAGCAGCCTCCGGGGAGGACGCACGGGCTACGACTCGGACGCGTCGGCGGTCTCCGAGCCGCCCAGGAACTGGGGCTACAGCAGGCCCGGAGTGGTGAGGACACGAGTATTTTGCAAACTCGGGGTCACTTCTGGCTTGTTTTAAAGTCGCACATGCATTCTAGGACTTGGACGGCAGGTTTTTGTTCAGCCAAATGAGATGTCCGCACAGCAAAGCGGACTGGAATAACAATCCTCGTAGATAACACGTGGACAACAATGCCCTAATATGTATACCCTAATATGGCTACATATAACGTACACTGCATATATTCCCGTGTTATCCAAGAGAGCTTAGAATAGGAAGAGGCAGCAGAGAAGCAGCCCCGACAGAAGGAGAGAGAGAAAGGGAGAATGCAGGGAGGTTAACCAGAGCGAGATGTTCCGGTTGGCTACCCTGCACTGGCGAAGAGGAACGAGGGTTTGTAAAAGGGAAATGGATATCGGTGAGGAGCACAATCACAATCTCTCACACAAGCACGACAACGTTTGGTAATGAAAAAGTCTTTTATAGGCATTAAGGGCCGTCAGTTTCTGTGGCCACAGGTCGAGGACCTTACCCTCCGCCGGAGGGCGAGGATCGAAGCGGACCAGGGCACAGCACAGTGCATGTATTTCAGTGCTAAAAAGAGTGCAGTCACACAGTAGTCGTTAGATTGTCTTCTCAAAGCCATATTTGTCACAAGCAGAGCTGACAGCCTAGGGAATGCGGAATTCGTATTGTTTTGTAAAAGCAAGATCGAGCCATAGACTGAGCAGGAATGTTGCTTCAGGTCGCGGTAAGTTATGCGGAAGACGAAGGCGTAATCCAGGTTCCAATATACTAAGACTATGGTTGAAAAACTAACCTGTTTTTCATGTGGCTAGTGTGAGCTCCTACACCAACCTGCAAAGCCTACCTGCTGCGTCAACTTTTGATACAGGAATAGTCACATGAAGTCCGTCGTTGTTTATCTATAGGCAAATCGGGCGGCTTCGCCCGTACGGTGGTTTTGTGGGATGCCGCAGTGTCGAAGCAGTCACTGGAACAGTGTATCGTCACCCTTGGTTATTGCAACGTGCCAAACTTCGTGGATTCTGAAAAAGTTATTCATGCTCTGCGCGCTGGCATAGTGCGGCTTGCAGACTTTGAAGGGCTTTTTGTATAAGAAAAAAAACAAACCATTATTGTGGTTTTCCTTGGCTGGTGAACTCAATGGCGGCCGCAGGGCAGATAGTTCCGCACTCATCGTGGAAATGTCTTCACCTTAATCAAGATGGACATTGTCGGGATGACCACCGTTCCAGTAGAACAGGCGGAGTCAACTCAGCCGTCGGTTAGACGTATGTGCTATAGTACTGTCGATAGAATGCAAATGTGCAGTCGTGACGTGCTCGAGAGTAGCCGATGATACACCGGATTTCTTCGTAATGCCGGGTATAAAAAGTGGCGCTCGAGGTTAATGCACACTCCATAAAAGGGAAGGTGGTCTTGAGGCTGGAAGTAAATTGCGAGGGCAGATATGTGCGATGAGCATCAGTAACTTTCGCGAAATGTAGTATAGGTGGTCTGATTACCCGAAAAATTGCGAGATGATGTCAGGGGACCCATGTGAGGTGGTGAATATGCGCTGTCAAGGTGTCAACTGCAATGTACGTATAGTTAATGAATGTGACATGCCCTTAAGTTGGTGTGTGAGCTTAATCACAGGTATATTATCGAGACCGGGAGATTTTGTCGTGAAATCTTCTTTCCCTTTGCTTTTCACTCAAAATTTATTTATTTATGATTACTACTTTTTAATTTATTTATTTTAACCATCACATCTTCGTTTCCTCGAATTTCACTCCAATTTTCTCAAAATCATAAAAATTCGTTATTTGTTATCCCAGAATCCTGAATTTTTATTTATAAGCCGCTTGATATAAGTCTGGATGACTTTTTCTTGTGTTTGGATCTGCACCAAACCCTTGCCAATCCCCCCACCGTTGGTATGTGCCAACAACAACACGAGGCGTGATCTGCTGCGGTGATAGCATAGATGCTCTCGTGCAGTGGCCCGCGAAGCTGATCTGTTCGTGGCGCCGCGGGTTCGAAACCCAGTCGCGGCAATATTTATTTCATTTATGCAGGTATCTGAGAAGCTTCAGACAAACATCTCTTTTTGCAGGATTGCTAGCGAAGTAGTGCCACCGCACTAAAAGCCGTGAAGGACAGCCTTCGTCCTCTTTATCGAACAGACTACACCAGAAAATATGAGAAATTGAGGCATTTAATGTGCCTACTAGGATATTTATGCGATGCGTAGGCAATTAAACCTGAGACCTGCAGTTTTCAACTCTTTGGAGTTTTAGAGTTCGGAGGCTTTATAGTTTTCTTCAACTGTTTTGTAGCGATAGCTTCATTACGGTAGCATTTCGAGCCTTCAGCATGGCGGCGCCGTGGCGGTGGCGGCGCCGCCACGCTGTCACGTGGTTTGTCACGTGGTGCGGAGCAGCTGCTGCTGCCGGTGGCGCGGCCCGCTAGCGAAACCGAGCTGCCACAGCTGTGCGCATGCGCCGTGTCAAGTGGGACGAAGATGAAGGAACGCCCAGCGAAATTAAGTGGCGAAAGACTGACTTTGCAATTCAACTGAGCAAGTTCCACTCGACCAGCTGTAGCTGTTGCGTCACTCCAGGTTTAACCAGAGCTAAGCCACCGCCAGTTTTTTAATCGGCGTTTCCTAAATAGGAGCTCAGTTGAACTGCATAGTAAGATGTGGAGGCCGTTGGGCTTGAAACATTCATACTTCATGTAATTTATTTTGTCTCCAACAATAAGAGCTTGTTTAAGAGAAAAGAGTCTGTGTTATTGGGTATCACTCCCAAATGAATAGACAATTCCTGCATATCAAATCGCAAATGAAGTTGCTTTGTGCTGCAGGAGCATAACTGAGCGTGTAGGGCAATGTCCTTGCTCGAGTCACCACAATTGTCTAGATTGGACATACCAAAATAATTTTAACCCGTACTGCGTGAGTGCTTCTAAAAAATAGACTGCATTCCACACTGTGATTGCAGAGCTTTGTAACCTTTGTTTTTTCATGTTCTTTGTTCAAAGCCGTTCGCACACGGCCTTATCATTTCGTCTGCCATGTCAGAGGCGACACAATTTCCCGGGAATGACTGTAGTGGCGCATAGGTGTTTACATTTTTCCAAATTTTCATATGTGTTACAGGCGCCTTATCTCAAAGTTCATCCTTAGCTTTAAATTGAGTGTGACCGATAACAACGACACCTCCTGACCCGACGACCATGTGGGCGCGCTTGCTGCTATCACCCTCGCCGATGCCTTTTTTTAAATTTTCCGGGAACAATATCGCCCAATAAGCAGTTTTCGGCTCCTCACCAGTCCTCTGTCTGCCGTCTTTAAGCTATGCCCGTGACGGGCTGCCGCCCGATACACGTGACACTATCCTGATAAGGAAACAAGAAATTAAAATCAGTACTTCCTTTCTAAGGCTGATTACAAGCTCTTTGTCAGCGCTGCCTCCTCGAATCATAACCTTGTAGGAATCGCTGTAATTAGTTTCTTCATCGTGGCAAAATTCTGTGATCAGAAGTGCGAAGACAAGAAAAGCGTTTGTTGACCACCCTTTGCTCTGCTGCTGTTGATCATCAAATCCGCTTACGCCACTTGGTCGCAGCAAAACGTCACGATTTGAAATTCTCGTTGCAGCGGGTTGACTCAGAGAACGACTCCAGCAATCCGGGAAGCACCGAAGACGTCACCAAGACGACGAAGCACCGCAAGACTCTCAAGGAGCGCCTAAAGCTGCTCAAGAAGCCGTCAACCCCAGAACCAAAGCATGATTCAGGTAGGATATCTTTTCTTTATTGGCATGATACGCCGTTTTCTTTTTTTTTTTTCTGGGTGAATTCCCGCCGAAACTGCTGAACACGTGAGAGAGAGAGAGAGTGTAAAGGAAACGCAGGGTGGTTAACCAGATGTGAGTCTCCGGTTTGCTACCCTACACTGGGGATGGGGGATAGGGGTTAGAAAGATGACAGAGAGGAAAACGCAAAAAAAAGGAACGTGCACACATGGAGACACACACACACACACACAAGGCGTTCCAGTTAAAGTCTTTCACACAGGCCGGTAGATTGTAAGAAGCGCAAAAGCGCTTGCACGGCCTTCTTCTGCGACGGTAGGTCCTTTCGATGTTGTAGAATTCTTTTTTCGGATAGTGGTTGGTCGTCCAGTGGGTCAAGTTCGTGGCTAAGGCATGCCCTCTGTGGACTGTACTGCGGGCAGGAGCACAATATATGGCCAATTGATTCTTCATGGCCGCAGTGGTCACAGGTTGGGGTGTCGGTCATCCCTATGCGGAAGGCATAGGCTTTAGTAAAGGCAACACCCAACCAAAGTCGATATAAAAGCGTGGCGTCTCTACGGCGAAGCTGTGATGGCGCTCGAAGGCTGAACACGTGAAGTACTTTTATCCCTCAGTGCACAAAATAATGAAGGAAAAGTCTGCAGGGCAAAAAAATTTAATTAATTAAGAACGGGATAACGGGATAGAGAGGAAGGGGCTACAGTCAATCGCCTACATGTATGCGAAGGCGGCAGGGCGCTGGCACGTTTTGCCTGCAGCACGCTGTCGCAATTAAAAAGAAACAAAGGCACTGCATGAGAATGAAGTCGTATTGGTTGTTGCTTATGGACGGGTGCGACCTCCGCAGAAATGATACAAAAGTCATTCGTCGCGCCTAGATGGGAAACCGCACCGTTGCTCCCCAGCCATCCTCCTGGCTGTAGCCCGCCAACTGCACTGACTTTTCCGTATGCAATTCTGATTTCAAGGATAGGACACTTACAGTGAAGCCTCTACAAGCGCTGCACAGGTCATTTAGGATGAAAACTGAGGAAAAAAAACAGGGTTTGTAACATAATATATATGCGACATGTTCTAGACAACAGGTGTCAAATTTGAAATGAAAAATGAATTGGTGGCGGGTTGGGGGCCAAAACATCAAGGCTGTTGCCGGCAGTAGTCTCGCGCGGAGAACACTTTTTTAGTATTCGTATTGGGACAATGCATTCTGTAGACGTTACTGATCTAAGGAACAACCTTTAGCTAAGGTTGCTTGTTGTGAAACCAAAGCATTACACTACAAATTGAAACACGGTTGTCTCAAACAACGGGAAACCTCTGAAAGGCTGCTGCTGTCTCAGCACGACAAAACTGTACATTACTTAAGAGCGGTTACTGCAAGCATTTTTATTACATTCAGGGCCACTAGATATTCGGAGAGAGATACAAAGAAGGTCCTCCGGAAACTGTAGCAGGCGCAATGGCAGTTCAAAGTTATTTAACGCTGTTATTCGTTATTCAATAAAAACCCTTTCTGATTTGACTTTTTTCGCCTCGCTATAAAATGTAAACTTCGATAAACATTACTGCGTTACCGCGCCAGACCAAGCACAACGTGTAGGTAATGGCGCTACATTACTTATCACCCGCTAATATTGTGATGTCCCGGGTAAAAGTAAAGAAGCTTTATTCCGCGTAAATCAGAGGCCTTGTGCCTCCGACCACACTGCAGCAGTTCACAGAGGAAATAAGCGCGACATCTGCGTTCTCCAGTGCGAGTGCACGCTCCTCGTTTCCTTTCCCAGACAAAGAAGAAAAGTCTGGAACTCTCAGATCCAAGCTGTCGAAGGCGTTCCGCTCCAGCAGCAAGGAGAAAATCGACACCCCATCGCCGAGTGCGTCTGAAAGGAGGCCCGTGCTGGCGCAGCAGAAGCTGGAGCCAGTCCAGGAACGGGCGCGCGTCGAGGTGAGCGAAAACTGCGGGGACGCTTTTAAAAGGCAACTGCACCACTTTTTGAGAATTCCGCGCTTTTGAAGGATTCAAATCTAAATAGGCTACAGGTAAAGCATGCCAAGTGTTTTTGCGCTAGCATTTAAAATAGTGACGTAATCGGCGATTAGATTTTAGGCTTCTGCTCACAGCAACGGAAGAGTGCGGAAAACTCTGTGTGAAATGACGGAAGGTATATAATTGGTTTTGGGGGGAAAGGAAATGGCACAGTATCTGTCTCATATATCGCTGGACACCTGAACCGCGCTGTATGGGAAGGGATAAGGGAGGGAGTGAAAGAAGAAAGGTGCCGTAGTGGAGGGCTCCGGAATAATTTCGACCACCTGGGGATCTTAACGTGCACTGACATCGCACAGCACACGGGCGCCTTAGCGTTTTTCCTCCATAAAAACGCAGCCGCCGCGTTTTTATGGAGGAAAAACGCTAAGGTAAGACTCCAAATTTCTGCAGTCGCCAACCACACCCTGCCATGTCTAGTTGGATGCTGTCAAACAACGCTCGGAAGCATTTGCCTTCGATGGCGTTGCTTTTTTTTTCCCCTTGAAAGGAAGCGTTTAGGCGTTGGAAATGTACTGGTACCTTGGATGACGTCATGATGCGCCCCAATTCTGGAGCTATGCGCTGCGGAGAAGCTTGATGGCCGTCTCGATTTCAGTCGGCGATTACGTCACCATATCAAATGCCAGCCCGAAAGGATACGCATGCTTTACCTGCAAGTTGCACGCATTCGACTCCTTTAAGCTCGTAGAGTTCTAAAACCTATGCCATCGCCCTTTAAGTTGCCTTAAGAGTGGAATGCGATATAACGTTATGTTTCACATTTGTCGCAGTGTCTGTTGCAACATCTGTGTGTTTTTGTGTTAGTTTCTTTGTAATCGTCGGTCCATCAACCGTCATATTCGGACTGCTATGCTGTGAACCTGGTCACATTTGCATGCATCCCATTTTTTTCCTGCATTTTTTTTTAAATTTGATTCTCTATCTGGGTTGCTGTATAGAAACTAGTTTGCTCACAGCCTCATCGTGATGACGTCACACGTTCACGAGACCCCTCTAGACTAATCATCAATTGCCACCTGCCGCTGTGGGCAAGCTGTGATGGCGCCACAAGGGGACATGATCTCTCTTGACTGATCAGCGAATTTCGTCTCGGACATCCATGGTATTTGGTGTGATGGCAACTCTAATGCTATCAAATTAATTAAAAAACTAAAAAAAGAAGACGGTGTGGGTGGCGAAGGAAAGACGCTCTTGTTAGCGTTAACTGGTTATGTAATCATTTTCTGGATAAATATTTGGTGCCGAGCAGTGCCGGTATGGTCGCCTCAGCTAAAAGGAAACGCAGGCTAGTTTTCAAAAGTTGGCTACATTGCAAACAGAAGTGCGAAAAGACAAAAACTAAGAAGTGCAAGACGACAAGCACTCTCATCTTCTCTCTTTCATCGTTTAGCGTTGATGTGGCCGCTATCGCGCTTGTTTATAGTTTACAAACGCTCAAGATTCTGAGTTTCACGTTTCAATGTGTTATTCAGAACGACAAATTTATTTACAGTTTATGCTTAAAGTAATGTGGGGTACAACTATCAAGATGCCTAACATTTGCTTTGTTTCCGAGACTCTCCGGTTCTGTACTTACTCAAGATGCGTCACAGCGATACGTGTTCATTCGCAGCACTTACCGCGTGGGTAGGTGTCGCACTTCTGAGGTATGCAAGCTGTTAAAATAACTGGCAATCTGTATCTTTATTTTGAACTTACGACAGAGCCAGAAAACGTTAGGATTTGCTTTTTATTTTGTATGAGCTGTTGCGCGAACAAGCAATGACACAGCTGTTTTTGTGTAGCCGGATTTCTACGGGAGTTGTAATTCCTTGCTTGAAGCTGAAAGCTTCCGGACAATTTCGGTCACGGACGTAACATTAGTGTTGTAAACGTGGGGACATGCATTGGTCCTGCGAATTATTTAGGGGCACCAACACACTACTTTTTGTCACAGCGGGTGGGCAGTGATCACCGGCGATTGTGCTAAAGAGCACGTTCTTGTATTCGCAACTGGTCGTTTCTCAAGCGGACACTATGAACCGGTAAGCGAGGGCCAGTAAGATGGGGTGTTATAATTGAAGGCATGTTGTCTAGCAACTATCCCCAGTTCAAACAGATGTAAATAATCGGTAGGCCTTCCTGCAGCGCTAGTAGGTGCGCTTCTCAGTATGATGAAGTTAGCACAAAATGACAAACATCAGAAAAGCCAGCTATTTGTTCTGTGATCCTTTCTTGTGTTTGCCTTGAGTAGCGCTAACTTAATCCGACGTACATAACTCTCAGTGGCGGAATCTGGCGTGCTCGTAAAATATCGGCTGGAGGCATGCACATTCTGGCAACATGTCCTTTGTGCCAAGTGTTGTCTGCAAAAATAAAACACAACGCCATAAGAATAACTGCATAAAATGTGACGCGCTCTTCTCAAACGTAGCGTTCGAACTCCCTGTCGGCCAAGAAGGACAAAGGAAGCAAGAAGTCACTCCTGGGACGCTTCACCTCCAAGGAGAGCCCGGCCAAGACCACGCCCCCGGAATCACCAAACTCCAAACCGCCCGCCACGCCGGTCAAAGGCCGCAAGGGCTCCTTCCCGAACGAGACGCCCGTTTGATGACACTACCGCTGTTCCCGCAGCGTCGCTGCAACGTCAACTAACGAACAAAAACAAAACCCGTTTTCCACATTCTCAGCCCTGTAACGAATCTTTCCTATTTGTGTGTGTGTGTGTAAAAAAAGAAGAGGAAAAGGAAGAAAGAAAGACGTTGGCATGTTTATACATTTCCGAATCTCTCATATGTGTCACTCATTGTGGTGTTCCTTATGACCCATTGTCCTTCCTCGTTTCCTTCGTTCTGTTTGTTCTTGGTTGCTGGGGCAAATGCTGCAAGAAAGATGAAAGTGTGCTTGATTCGGGGTGAAATAGAGCCTTTGGTTCCTTGTTGTTTTGTTTCATTTCTTCTTACTGAGCTTTGCCTTTTGCTTGCACATTTTTTGTGGGATACGGGAACGGCAAGTTTAAGACTTGAGTCTGATCTAAAGGCGAATGATGCTATGCGGAGCCGTTAGCCTCTGATTTCGTCTTAGTATGTAGGCCGGGTGTCAAACTAAGTGGCGTCATGCCATGAGGCTCTTTAGCTCTGACCTTCACCGCCACCTGGTGTCGGTTAGGGGCGGCTCCGCCGTGTCTATCGGAGCTCCTCACTGATGTTGAACCCCTCGAAGTTTCTATTTCATTCCTATTTTTTTATCTATGGATTCGTAGTTTAGCGAGAAAAAAGGGGCGGTGTTACTTTATGCAACGTATGAAAGGCATTCATCGGCTTGTATAGGCTCAGAAGGTGCTTTTTGCCTGGCTGCATTTGTGGTGAAACACAGTGCGTTTTCTTTAGTAGTTCTGGTCTCTCGTTTTTGGCTCATCCCTCATGTTAGTTACGTGTCGAATAAAGCAACTGATTTTATCGATGGTGTTCAGCGGGGAATTTGAATCCTAACATTAATTTGTAGCAACTGATGAAATAAACGTGGACTTCATGACCAGAGTAAGTGCACACCTTAAAACCTCTTTATCGGACTTGCATGCCCACGTTCGAGTCTTCCTTGCATAATCCGCTCTCATGCTGGCCGCAAAACAAGCTTATATAAGCCTCCCCGCTCGCTGCCTCAATTTGGTCGCCGCACGTGGCTTCATCCGCGCATAATAGAATATTTCTTTTCAGGCAAACAAAGTGTGCGGCGAAATATTGATACCGAAGTAAAAGTCGAACTCGTGGCCAGTACCATAACAAACAGTGCTGCACGCTATAACAAAGGCTTTGGGATAGGCGGACCCTAGCGATTAGGGCGATAGGGGAATAACAGGGCGACAGTGAGCACGCGCAAAACAATAACCCATGTGGAATTATTGTCCTGCGCCTGCGCACTGGTGCACCGATGTTACCTGTCCCCCTGAGCCATAGGGTCCCCCTATACTAAATGTATCTATCGTGTTTATCTCGAGTCGTATACAGTCTATCCCCCCTATACGCTACAAACCACGGTTCTACACGTGCACAGCGAAAACATCAGGAGTATAAGACCTAGTCTATGCAGTGGTAGTGCGCCTTACTAGTACACGTCATAATGAACACACAGGAACAGGACTGTACTTACATCACCCTGCCTTCCAGCTCTAGCGTAAGTCACCGAGCTTCCTGTTGTCATTTATTTACGTTTCTAACTGCTGCCGAGTGCTTCGAGCAGTGGCTACTGCTGGAAGCAATAGACTCAGCTTATTCGATTCGGAACAGCAACTAACTTCGCGCGAAGCACGCCCTACACCTTGCGCAACCCTTACCTGCACTTCTTTCTAAGTGCTCCCTTCTTTCAAGTCCTTCCTTCCTTCACGGCGCGGTTCAGGTGACCACCAAGAATGAGACCCTTCCCCCCGTAGGCCTTGTGTACAGCACTAGCCGCCTGCAACTACTAACTGTATTCTTCTGAAAGTGCACCCGCTACACTCCTGCATGCAAACCTGTTCCGTGCGAGCCTCGCTGACGTCGCGAGCCGCGCTTCGTCGCAGCTGTGAGTTGCTAAAGTTAGTCGCGTGAGCGAGTTGTTTTTCCGCTTTCCCTGGCTTTCGCGCTCGTCATATCGATCAGGGCGTCCCAGCGGTGCCGTACTCTCTATCTCCCCCCTTGTACTTTTTTTTTCTTTTACGCTCTCGTACGTACCCTGCTGATGACTCAGACTTAAACCCCAATGTTCATTGAAAACCGAGGTGCGCTGCATTTTTTCGGTTTCAGCTGGTCGTCTGCCTCGAAACACAATGTGCGCTGCCGAATGCATGTAGTGAATTAGGACACTTATGGGGCTCTAGTTGGACTAAATTGAATTGTAACGGGAAGAGGAACTCTCGACGTTCTCAATGCATGTGGTTTTCTGTTTGGCCTTGCAGTTTTCAGAGAAATATGAAGAACAAAATAATTTACAGTGGACTTTGCCTGGCTCGTTAGTTGCACTAAAGACGTGTGTGTTCGAATTGCATAACAAAATAAATTCAGCTAAAGTGTGCGATCAAAGGCGTGAGAAAATTATGCGCCGAGTACACAGTCTACGAGTAGGCCATAAAGCAGGAATAATTTTTAACACCTGTTGCCACTTCAGTGTGTTCTCAACCCAATTGTTAAGCAGTTCAGTTCCGTAATAGTAAAGCCCGAATTTAGTTAGTTCAGCAATACGAATTCAGCTGACCTAAATCAAGTACTTTGGCTATTTCGTATTCCCGCATGCTCAACTATAGTCGGATTCAACTCAAGAACTCAGTGGCGAATTCCCTTTAAAGGAGGCCACCCTGCCAAAGTCGTCGACCGATCGCCATGACGTCGCTGTTAATCCCCTAGCGTCACATTGCAGACGACTGGCGTGTGCCTCCTTGAAGTGAGGGTTACCGCGAGGTCATGAGGGTCAGTCGACGCCACTGTATTCGACTATACCCGACTACATATAGTCGTATCCGGCTATAGTGACCAGGCCAGTCACAATTAAAATTAAGATGTCTGCGTAATTTCACTCACATCCGAAGACAAACTGGACTTATAGCATGACGTTAAACTGGTTATGACCTTGTCAGCGCGCCTCTATGAAACTGGCTTCCTTCATGCAAGCATGCTGCGATCGAAAATGGACGTGCTCTCTCTTACGACCGCACTGGCGCTTGAAAAAAAGTCGAAACAATGCTGCCATCAGAACCTTTCCGGCCAAAAGACAGGTGGCGCCACTGATATCTTCTTCTGCTTCCCTCCTTTTCATTTGTCCTGTACTCTCCTGTGACACAATTCCATTCTTCACTTTTGGGTCTTCCAGCAATGGGCACTGGGACTTCGACTGTAAATGGGCGTCTTCGAATGGCATGGTCCAATGTCCATATTTGATGCAACCTCCATCAGCTCCGTGCCATGTTTTCCTTGTTCCACCAAGCGTACCGTCTCGGTGGGCAGAGTGCTGCGTCATATATTCGAAAAAAATGCTCGCTGCTACAAACGAGCAGGCGACGAGCTTTTTTTTTTTGCTGGACTGGCTAAAATGGTATTAAAAACAAAAACTTTCAACAGCTTTTAGCTATATTCTACAATCGCCGTTCGTGTATAGGGTCCGTGGCTTGTGCATTCCGCACGTCTCTGAGTGGAAGCTTCATCGAACGATGGCCACATGATGGGTCTGTTGACCAAATGAGAAACCCGGCAAAAAAAAAGGGGGGGGGGGGCGACAGCGAAGGCACTTGTCATCGAAGGAGGAAGATAAAGGAAAGGGCCTCTCTTTGTTTATCGTATCTGTTATCGGTTTTCCGCTGCTACGCGGACAAGCGCCTTTGCGCGTGAGTCCTTGTGCAAGCAGCTTCAATATTTCACCGCAGTCCGTGCAGGAAACGTCTTGTTTACTTCCCCGGTTGAGCTGCGCAACTCAAGCGATCTTGATTTCTTATTCCTTTCAGCGTGAAGGCGCAACTGCGCATGCACCACTTTGTCTCTTCACTCTGGCCCTATGCGCTCCATCTTCCTCTCTGCATTCCTGTTTTTCCATTCCCTGACTTAAGGTCTTTACACGACGCGGTAAAAAGGGACAGGAAAGCGCGCGTGAAAGCATCGGTGCGAATCTCCTCGCAAATGGTTCGGTCGAGATTTAATTTCGGCTTCTCCCAGTTCATCCCATTTCCTCGCACTTCGGAGGCGATTACGTGACCTCCGCGTAGGCCGGCCGGCTGCCTGGGTGCGCCGGGGTAAACGTGTGCCCCCCCCCCCCCCCCCCCCCCTTCCCACTATATGTTCACCCGCTTCGTGTCAAGCCGTTCTTCCCCCACCTTCACACGCCTTACCGCCCTCCCTCCACAGCCGCGACTCCAGTTGCGGGAAGCTAGGGAAAAAAAGAGAGGAAAGTGAAAGGAAATTTCCCCGCTGTTTCCGGACATCCCTCTTTCTTTTTCCCTGCCCAATCGTGCGTGGTCTTATAAATAAAGGTGTAATGGTTTTTCTCCCTTCACTGCAACGGCGGAGCAGAGAGTCCTCCTTCGCCCAGCCGGTATAAATGAGAACGGAGGCCACAGCGAAGGCAGAGGCCGCGAAAGGCCACAGAAGAAGAGGAGTGTTGGCGCTGGGTGCGATGTGCCCGGAATTGAGTTTCCTGTCCTCACAATGAAAGGCCAGTGTCAAATCAGTTTCACCCCTCTTCCTTCCCCCTTCATTCTTTTCCCCTTCTTTTCTTCTTCATTTAAAGGACTAGGAGACGCCAGGCCGCCCGCTAGCTCCGTTTATTCCCGGCACGAACACTCGTTTAAAGATTTCTGAATGCGCTTTCTCCCCACGTTTGTCGCCGCCTTCCGCCGCCGTCTATACTGCTCGCTTCGGTCTCTCCCGTTTCGGTGGATGTATATACTTTGTTTTCTTGGTCAAGTGTGATCAAGGAATCCGAGGCGTTGAGCAGGCTGTGATGCCTCACACTGTGTTACAGCTTCAATGCACGCTTGCTTATCGCCCCCCCCTCCCCCTTCCCCTGGAAGCAGACAGCTGTAGCTGTCCCTTCGCTTCGTGCGCGGAATGCGAGAACGGTTGGCACCTCTTTGTGGTGCGTTTGATATCGCGCAGTCGTAGTCGAACGGGTCTATTGAGTAAAAGAACGCGAGTGAATGAATGGAAACACACATGATTTCATTCGTTTAAAAGGTGGTATCGTCCTGTCTGCTATGAAAGAGTCGTTATCGGCCGGAAAATGTGTGTGTGTGCCATTTCTCATTTCTTTCTTGCGGTTCAACGCGCGAGAGCAGATTTGTCAGTAAAATCAGCGCCGCCTTCGTATTCGTTGGGAGGTAGTAAACGAAGTGCATGCACCGCAGGACGCTAGGCAAAATCAAAGGCCATGTGAGAACATCCGAAAAACTCTTTATCTGCAGCTTTCGCCGTTTGAGTTTCTACCTGGAAATGTTCGCCCTTTTCCTGACGTTCTTAATTACTCCATCACGTGCGCAAAGAGCACACCCCAACGACATGTACTCGGTAGGCATATGCGCTCGGTTTTTACACAAAGACGCTATATATTATTCAAGGACTAAACTCGCCTTTACAGCAGAAATGAAAGTAACCATGTACGCGAGTAGAAGGCGGTTGTTTTGAGCGCATTGTCTTTTTCTGCACTTATCTTGTTTGCCTAAGCAGTCTACAGTTGCGAAGAGCAGCGCTTAGTTTTCGGGAATTGCAGTGGCATATGCAGGATACACATACGTGTATTTCCTTACTGCCAATAAAACTTTTAAGATCTGTATTTATTGTTTTTAAATTGGCATTAGATACTCTATCTATGCCACCGCGTATGCAGTGCCTGCTGTTCGCTTTTAGGTGGCTTGGATTCACGTACACCTGACATAGCAATACAGAGAATTGCGCGCCCCATATAAAAAAAAAACCGACAAAAAAAAGGAAAATAAGAAACGAAATAGCTTGTTATAAATTTATAAGCGGCACGGTTTTGCAATCATTATTTTATATTTCTTAGTGATCCTTCCACGCATGCACACGTACCACATTTCGTGCTCGACTCGGACATTTAATATCAGTCAATGCCGTTACCTGATTGCGAGCTGGAAAGACGCCCTCTTAACGGAGTATAGAACTTTCGTGTCGTGTTTTGTTTCACTCCTTGTGGAGCGATCCAGTTGTCAATCAACGTTTCTATATTGCTGCCCACCGCGGTACGACGTTGATAATTAGGCAGGCGGCATAGCAACTTTTTTGCTTTATTTTGAAGGCCTTCGTTGTACACGTGCTGTTTGTGACTTCGTTTCATCTCTATGAGCGAAAACTGCTGCACGCCAGCGATGCCACCTGCAGCCTGTCCTGCATATAGTGCGTATTATTTCTGGCTGACTTTGCTGGCTCATACTGCCAGCCTCGTTCCTCACAGCGGCTTGTTGGAAAACATGCCATGTTAACGCGAACCTAACCATGTGTTAAATATTTAATTTTAATTATTCTTTTTTATTTTTTCCCGCATCAGGAAACCAAAAATATTGGCAGTGGCTTAGCTAGGCTAACCCTGGAATTCAGCGAAAAGCAAGCACGCTTGCTAAGCGTCTGAGGCTCGTCCATGGCAGCTCCGCTACACGCTCGCGACAGCCGTTCTATGTGGTATACCCACACGATCATGTGGCTATTCATTCATTCATTCATTCATTCATTCATTCATTCATTCATTCATTCATTCATTCATTCATTCATTCATTGTACCCTTAAAGGCCCTTTTCGGGCATTACATAAGGGGGGGGGGGGGGGGACAGTTGAAATACAAAGTAACGAGAATAACAATGTTAATACAGTAAAATACAACACAATGCAAAAAGGATCTGGAATACACTGTGAAATGTTAAAATGCAGTTCTAATCAATACATGGTGGCGGATAGGCTAAATAGGGAATAGTCACAAGAAAAAATAAATGGTAAAAATCAAAGCATGAGGTTGTTTTTTTCATTTGATGTAATGTTCGATTAGTGCGTCTCTAAATTTACTAGCGTCACGCTTGTTTACGATGTGATCAGGTAACTGGTTCCAATTTTCTATTGCTGTAGGTAGAAATGATTTATTGAAGGATATTGTAGAACCATGTAAACGCTGAACACTCAGGGAATTGAAGAGGCGACGCGATGTTCGGATGGGAAGTAGGAGTAATGAGTCACGGAGGTAAGGAAAGTTGTAATACAATTTATGAAGAAGGCAAAGTCGTGAGATTTTTCGACGGTTCTCAAGTGGTAGCAGATTGAGTGTTGATTTAATCCTGGTGATGCTGTAGTATCTGTCATAATTTGAGGTTATGTAACGTGCTGCGCGGTTCTGAGTAGCTTCTAGGGTGTTAAGTACGCCTGATGAGGGCCTGATGAAGTGCATCACATTGTCTTACAACACCTTCGTCGGATATGGCGTGGCTTCACATCACCCCATCGGATCTTCTTAAGGTCTAACGTCAACCCAAAGGTCACCCAATGTCAAAGATCCGAGGCAAAGGCTCAGAGGTCAACTAAAGGTCATGGGCCAAGGGTTCGACACCATAACTGTACCACATTTAGTCATACACGGCTAATGTGGTTTGGCTGAAAGTCGTTCAAGGTCATTCTCCGGCCTACACGACGACTGGTTTTCCTAGTGCAGTGAAGCTTTTCGCTTCTAAATAGCGTATTAAAGCAGCGGTAAGCACCCCTGCTTTTGTCACCAACCGTCTCCCTCCACGTCCTCACACGCAGGCGCACTGTTCTCTTCTTTTTTTCAGGGCAGGTTGGCGGGGTGATGCCGGTCATGGAAGTAGGGCGAAGGTCTTTTGAATAGTTGTGTGCTGAGTTTGGGGTTTTTCTATTTTTTTTTATACACCGTCCCCAATAAGCGGGTTGAGTTTAGGGCTGCGGCCCTCGTCGTGTGTTGGGTTGCATAAATTTGTGCCTGCTTGACAACACTGCTAGTGAGTTGGCCGAAGGCTGTCTTTGACCCTTAAAGAGTCGCCGCGTTAGGATCGATCACCAGCCCACGTTTTTCAGCTCATCTGGCACCGTTGCGACAAACGAACAGATTCCACATTATACATAGGTATGGCTACATACCAGGCAGACGCGAATATCAGTAAAGGCTTTATTACTGCCTTCGTCAGCAAAAAAACAAAAGCATGTTTTCATCCTAAGATCCGAACAGTATAATATCAATGCACGTCACACAGTGTCTGCACGTTCTAAGCGCCAATGTGAATGCCTCGGTTAGATGCTCGGTCATATGCGGCTGATGATACGCAAGCATTGGTTTGACCTTCGCAGAGACGAGGGGAAGTGTAAATGGCTAACAAAACTGCATACAACCTAGCGTGGCTTTTTTTTTTTTTCTGTCTGCGACATCTGCGACAAGAATTGGTTCCTTGTGAAACTAACACGGCTACTACAATGAATTTGCCATTCCGATGCCGTCGATAATGACATTGCATGCATAACGAGCCGAAGCCAATGCCCTTCATGATTATCGATACTACTCCAGAGCTCGGTTATCCGTGCCAGCGATTTGTGAGCCAAAGAGGCATCGGATGAGCAGGAACAGACCCCGCTCTGTCGGTTCCACTCTTCAGGCCTCAAGCTTAAGCAATCTCGGCAGACTGAATCACACCACCAAGCAGCCCACACGCGGAAGTTATGGGACAGGTTCCAAATCGTGACATATTTTTTCCTCTCTCTCTCTCCGCCGCACTCTCCAATGTCGCCTGTCTGCCAGCGTGAGAGCCTTGCGGGACGCGTCCCAGCCCAAAAGGCCGCTCCCCCTCACTGCCAGATCGTAGCTCACCCCGCCGCCTCTTGAGAATAGCCTCGCGCCACGTGACAGGCGACGTCATTGCAACGACGACGAGATACACCTCTCCGACCGTCGGGCCCTGTTCTAAACAAAACGCCCCGTGCAGCTTTCCGCTCCCGGCTTTCGTTCTCTTGCGCCCCGTGAGCTCCACTCTTCTCTGCTTCTTTTTTCGGTACGTCGGAGAACGGCGACGTCGTGGGGTGCCGGGAAAGACCTGCCCGGCGTTGCACAGATTATCAAAGGAAAACGCGGCGGGAGAGAGGGAGGAGCTGGGCTATGACGAAAAATATGAAGCAGACAGCAGGAGAAAACGCGAGCGCACGCGAAGAAACACGCGGAGAGGAGGTGCACACCTCCTCTCTTTTTCTCTTCCCAGCCGTCCCGACCGAAGCCGTGCTTCAGCGCCGCTCTCAATCCGATCGGGCGGCGGCGGCTGCGTCGTCGACGTATACGCTCTCCCCACATTCACCCTCTCCGCCAAGCCGCGCACGCGGACGGAGCCAACTTCAGAATCGCTTTTTTCCTCGCGTGGGTTAGTGCGGCGCGGCCGCTGCGGTGTTGTAGGTGTTGGTGGCGGCGGTGCCTTGTTGCACCAAGACTGACTCTCTTCGTCATCACCGAGGCCACAGGACCACCGAAGGACATCTACCGTGCCGAGAAACGGCAATCCTAGCTGACGCATCCCCGCCTTTCCAACTTCTCCAGTGACCGCGGCGACGTTAGCGGAGGCAACAGGTGAAACCGGGCGCCGACGCAGCGGCGACGAGTGGAGCCCAGGAAAGCGCTACAATAGCGCCTACTCCCGGAGACATCTGTGCACCGAGAAGCTTGCAAAGCGAGCGAGTTTGTGGAGCGCTGCCTGCCGAGTTCGGCGCCCTCGTGTGACGAGGAAAACAGGAAAAACAAACACCGGTTGCTGCACCCCAGCGAAGTGCTATCAGCGAGCGTTTAATCGCTCGTTATTCTCCTTTTTTTCTGCTTCTTGTCATCGATTTTTGATAGTGAAATTAATTCGCAAGCGTCTCGTGAGCGCCCGCGTGATCCCCGCCGTCGACGTAGCGCGGCGAGCCACGTGTTCGCGGCGCAGGAGGAAAAAGCCGGCCGGCGAAACTGACGGTCTTCGCCGGCGTCTGCGGCGATGCAACAACGGCGGCCGCGGACTGACCTGGATAGGGGAGACGTTCCAGTAACAACAGCCTCTGGCAGCCGATCATGTGAGTGGTGTCGGCGGACTTCATTTTCTACACTCGCTTTTGCCGTGTGACGAGAGTCACGTCCTACAGCGCGCGCCTAAGCTTCGCTCTTCAATGGGCTGTCACTACGCGCTCTCTGTAGTTGCGCGTCACTTGAGGATTACTTTCGCCTTCCTTTTTTTTAATATTTTATTCGGGAACAGAATGGGAGCGACAAATGTCTTCAAGTTCTGCCAAACTGACACTGCTGTGTGGCGACGATATTGACAGTTTCGTCGCCTTCGTTTAGAATTGACATCGTAGACAAAATGCTGATGGCCCCTTCTGTGTTTAGCTCACCCCGGAGGAAAATGAACCGCCCGTACAACTTTGAGGAAGGTGTTAACGATGGTTTTCCCTTTCTTCTTGCATTTTTTAGCGTAGGCTACGTCAAACGTTTCTCGCTGGGAGAGCAATCAATCCTCGCGCGGCGTTCTGCGCTTTCGAAAGCAGCGGTGTGACTTGTTTGTCGGCTGGGCATTCCGGCATCCGCCATTTAGAGTCATAAATTGGCAGTATGTGCAACTACTCGGAGAAGCTTCATCAGCTGTGACCAGTTCTTACCGTCTGATATTTGCGTTAACCTGCACGATAGCTGTAATAATCTCAGCAGCACTAGCCCGTTGCGTATTCTCGAAAGAAGGCAAGTTCGTATGCGTCTCGGGATCCTTCGTCCTACGCCGCGCAGAAATCAGTCTGAAATGATCGGTCAGTCGAATGTCAGTTAACCTTGTTTTAGCGTTACGCGACACAGTCCAAGATTGTTCGCATGCCCACAAACAGTATGTGGATGCATTTCAAGGATCGCACTTTTCTGCCGTAGCCAAGATGCACTTAAACCCGAACGGTCTGAATAATTCGTCCTCTTGCTACTGCCAGATAAATCATCTTTTCCGTTCATTTTTCTGTCCCCTCTGTTTCTTAGTTGATCCTTTAACTAACATTTCAAATTATAGTTTCGACCAAGTTTGCAATCTGCTGGGCGATAATTCTTGTCCTTGCAATTTCCGATACAGCGATACCAACGCGATTGCGCAGCCATGCATGCTCTACGAATGCAAACGCATCCCGCAAACAGGTGCTCCTATAGTTGAGTGGGCGTTAAGTCAGCGCCTAACTACTCCAACGTGCAGGCGTGTCGGAGTAATTTCGCGCCCGCCGTCCACAACACTTACTCTGCTTTAATGACTCGATATTCTGAGAATATTCAGAGACTCATTAGTGTGCCTCCTAAGAACATTTATTATACTGTCGTCACCGGCTGTCTTTTTACCGCTCCCCAGTGATGTCGACACAATCTCAGCAGCATCGTGGTGTATAGAAGGCAACGCGTGCAGATAAAATCATGCCCGTCGAGCATCTGGCGCTTGTTTGCATTCCTTCCAGGAAACAACATGACAGCAGAATTTGCGTCTAATTCAAGGCTGACTGACGTAGATTCTCTGAAACGCGGCACCGAAATCAGGGAGCGAAATCTGCGCGTTACAGCATTTAAAGACGGCAATTTAAGAATTAGAGAAGGCACTTGCGATCTGTCTCGATTCCTTACAAGAGTGCCTTCTTTTGAATGGTCACTGCCCTTTTGCAAGCAGAAAAAGTTCGCTCCAGTATGCATACGGACATCCTTCCAGCAAAGCGAAATGACCTCAGAAGAATGTTCGATGCTTTCCGGGCGGTATACGAGTCACGTGATGTCGCGACGCGCCATCAGCAGAGCGAGCCTATTGTAACAGGCAGATGTCCGCGACCGCACGACGCTCTGGCGATCGGCAACGTCACCTTCGAAGTGTATGCGTCCTAGGAATGCCTTACGCCGCTAGGAAGCGCTTAATTTTCTGCGTGCAGCGGTATGCATACTGTCACATTGCTTCGTGCTCCACTTTTTAAGCCTACAAGATTTTCCTAGCGTAAGAGACGATGCGAGTTGGGCGGGCGGATGAGTATTGGAAGTTAGCGAGTGTATAAAGTAACAGCAGATAGTGCGGTACGGGGTTAATTGAATTTTTCCTGCAGTGGATGCGGCTGGGTGGGCGAATTTTTTCTCCTCCACTCATTATTGCGATGTTCATTGTCAGGGGCACAATTATTTTCCGTCACTCAGGACGCTGGTATCGGCGCAAAAAATAAAGTTTGGTGCCCTACATGGCACTGAGTAAACGCCTGTGGACTCTATTAACTAAAAGTTATTCTGCAGAGCTTACGCTCGCAAGTCGGGGTTATATTTCCCGAACAAACGACCGTCAGTGTGACACGAAAGCTGGGGCCGTCAGTGCAATGGCTTTCCCGCTGGCGGTTTGTGTACGCATCCGGCTCACATAAAGGAGGTACTCGGAAAGATTGTCTGCGTAACAAAACTCTCAGAGATAAAGTGACTGTGCCTCTCGCGATAAGCGACAGTCTCCCGAGTGGCCAAGTGCGAAAAGCGCGATAGGGGCGTGTAGCTGTGCGCTCTCTGAGAGGGAATCGACCCCATTCTTAGCCGATAGGACATCTGGGCGTAGCAGTGTCGGGTTCGTCAAGCGGGCAGAAATTGCTTAACGCAATGCATTGGCTTGGTCGTCTTTAGTCAAGTGAAGTTTACGTCATGGATCGAGTAAAATAATGTTAGAAATACGTTTCGGAGCTGTTACAGGCACCTTGCTCATGCCGAACCGGATGCAAAGATGTCGTTCCTTCACATCTTCACAATTTAAGAAGTTATCGGTCGTAAATTTTGTTCTCATTTGCATTGTTAATGACACCGCCGTCTTGAGAACTAGGGTTGGGAGGAGAAGGCGATATGATAGGATCCTTTATTCCCCTACATGATAAGAACGTTGTTCCACTTATGGTGTGAGCGTTACTAATTGCTCACAGGCGTGTCCTGGAAGTGCGCTTTGTGATTGAACACGGATAACAATGGACGACAATTTTTCGCAACCAAAAATTTGACAGAACCACGGCTGCACCTGGGATCTCAAATCATGCAGACCACTTCAAACACGTTGAACCGAAACGCGGGAAACGTAAACCCGATATACACCGACGCTCATTGCGGCGAATATTAAAGCCTATTTAAAACCGACCCTCTTGTGGTGATGCTTTCATTGTGAAGAAGGCATCCAGCCTGAAGCCGGAACATCAAAGATATTTATCACTGGTCGGCGTCTCTGTTTTTGTTTCAAATGTGCCCCCACGGCCAGACAGGAATCGGTTACACTCCCAATTTCACGACAGTGCAGCGTTTGTGCTGATTAACCTTTTCCACAGAAACCTTTTTCCTATGCAGTATACTTTATGTTGATGGGCAGTCGGCGCTCGCAGAAAAAGTCAGTTCGAGCTAGAAGTGCACGCTTGAAATGCCAACGAACGTCTTTGTAAGGGCCTTGCCAGTGTATATCATAAAGTGAGAATAAACAGCCTGTAAACTACGCCGGAGAAATTATCGCTGTCTATCGTATATCACTCCAAGTTCGCGCTAGTAAGGGGCCTCAGAGCGCTCGCGCACTTGGCCAACGGCTACAAGGACAGTGGGCAAGCAGCCCTTATGCTATGGAACCTCGACGTTCTTGCTTGCAAACTGCCTGCCTTGATGGCGAAGTGAAGGGCACAGAGCCTCGTGTTTGATGGCAGTGGCGGTGGAGTTTGCGCAGCCAGCGATGTGCAAACTCTATCATACGTATGCCATTACCTGCGTCGTCGCTACCTTGCTTTCACCTGTGGCAGCGACTGCTTTACCGCTTTTTCTTCGTTTTATATCCGCCTCGTTCTTCGCGGAATCTTTCGGTCGCGTTGCAAGGTTCTTTGTACACTGCGGACATTACTTTGCGACGTCTGGCACATATACTTTGATGTTGGAGGCATTCCAAATTTCGCAATTGTTATTCATCTGGCCCAGTCTGCACCAAAATGTTACGGAGATGCGTTAAAAGTGAACTGAGATTCTAATAAAAATTAAATGTTACAGGACAACCTTTTGCGTGTATAGCAGAATTCTACAGACAAACTCATCGGCTTCGAGCGCAGGCGTATACAGTGCTCGTCTGTTGTGCGTCGAGTGTCCAGCTGCTGGGCATAGCCGCTGTTCTGCATGTCCTTCGTTCAAACGCCGAAGAGGCCATTGTGTGTGAGATAGGGTTTTACAGATGTCTCGACAAGAGGTCGCCACATTGGCAGCTCGCACGAGCCACACGCGCGTAAATTCGCAAAAACGCCTCGAGAATGCAGTGACAGAAAAAGCGAGCGCTCATTGGCTAGTGCTACGGTGATGTGGGCTGCCGGGTAACTCGTGGTAGAGTCGAACCTCGTTATAACGAAACGGTCTATAACGCAATAATGGATATAACGAAGTTTTGACGATTTCCCTTGGAAGCACGGTCAACGCGAAGCTGCGGTTATAGCGAAGGAATTGCCGGACCCCTTAAGCTTCGTTATAACGAGGTTCAACTGCATACCATTATACCAGCTATTCCGACCGTCTGTTCTAGGTAAGGGAAATGGCGTATCTGCGAATTTCCGTCACTATTGTATGAAAGAGTTCACTGTCCGATAGGCGACGGCTGGGCAGCCAGCGACGCAGATATCAGCAAAAAGCTAAAGAGGTTGCCATAATATTTTCCGCGTCCGAAAATGATAGCACCGTTCTAAACAGCGAATGAACTGACGCACAGCACGCACATAGAGCACGCGCGATTGCACACAGCCATTCTGACGCGTTTCCGTAACGCGTTCTGTGCATATTTGTGCGTACACAATCCGTTGCCTTGTCGAAGTGCTTCCAAAAAACCCTGGGCGATACCATCCCTGTTGTGGTCATCATTAAGTGTCCAGTTGATTTGGACGTGGTCTGAGTGCCCACTGAGAGCCAACAGTGGATGATCGTTGCACTTCCGGGAAGCAGAACGCAAGAAATGGTACAAAAGAAAAGGCAACACAGTCTAACCTCTGACCTTGCTTCTACTGGCCTGTCTTTTGCTGGCCTTGTGCGCTTCTGTCTTCGCGTTGACTTCACAGAAGAGGCACCGTGAGGTACTTGTGTAAACGCGAAAGCGTTTGGAAAAGCAATTCCCTTCCGAGTACCGTCACTGAACCGGAAGCAAGCGAATGGAGGCGCCCATGGAAAAACAAACATGCGTTTTCTACTCCTTATAGTAGAGCGCCCCATTGTCCGTTTGTATAAAGTGGTGCACTAGCAGCCGAACTGATCGCGTAAAGGACGACGTCACCCTAGATAGGATCGCGTGAGCAAGAACGGGAAAAGGAAGTGAGCCGCTTCCCGTCGGGCGTGGCATGGCGGTGAGTTTCCGATCGCTGAGTCTCGGCTTCCACAATGGCGAAGTGGTCTTGCGTAGTCGATGTCATCGCCTGGAGGTCTTACTCTCTCCATTCTGTTGTGTGGTATGTAAGGTGACCAAATAGTTCTTCGTGGGAGCTGTGAGGATGAAATGTATATATAGTCGTTAAAAAACAATATCTTGAAATGACGCGGTGAGGACGAAATACGACCGGCGGCTCCGTACATCCCTTACAAAAATGGTCTATATACTTCTTATAGACTTTATTGTCTTCCTATAGATATTTCTTTTTGTTTGTTCAGTCTATAGACTGTCTGTAGACAAAAGTCTACTAAAATTGTATGGCCATAAATTTATAGATATGTCGGTAGACTGTCTATAAGATTAGTATTTCCTATGGATTGTTCTCTAGGGTTTGTATATATAGAGTCCATAAATTTTAGAGAGAAGTCTATGGACTGACTACAGACTGCAGTCTAACGAAATGTTTGTTAGGTGTGCAATCACGCGAGCATAAATTAACAACCTAGCCGCCGCGGTGGCTGAGTGGCTATGGCGCTGGGCTGCCGGCCAGAAGGACGCGGGTTCGATCCCGGCCGCGGCGGTCGAATTTCGATGGAGGCGAAATTCTAGCGACCCGTGTACTGTGCGATGTCAGTGCACGTTAAAGAACGCCAGGTAGTCGAAATTTCCGGAGCCCTTCACTACGGCGTCTCTCATAGCCTGAGTTGCTTTGGGACGTTAAACCCCTATAAACCTAAACCTAAACCATAAATTAACAACCAGATAAGCAAAGGCGTGATAGTAGTGCCAACTTCTAATTTCGAATGGAATAATCCTTAGGTGTTGGGCCTCTGAAAGCACATTTGTGAAACTAGGCAACAGAGGCGAAACAAAATTTAAAAAAAATGCGATAGGAGAATGTTCTCAGTCATAGCGTAAAAAGTTATATAATAAGGCGCGTGCTAGACACACCTCGCGGAGTCGTCGAGCGCCGATTATACTGCTTCAGCCGCGGTTGTGTACACTTTCGCGCCATTGTTCATCTGGTTAGAGGTTAGTGTTCTCGATAGCCGCATGTTACCGTCGTTAGTTTACGGTCCTTCCGTCATCTCAGATTAGCTTGTCTAAGACAGTACAAGGTAGCCAAAGATGTCTTATGTCTTGCAGTTTTCATTCCTAGCTTTATTCAAACACGAAACTAACCTCTGCTTTCGGGCTTTCATTTATACGCGTTTTGATCTAACTGTCCATCGTTATCTATTTCCCGCCACGGTGACTCAGTGGCTTCGGCATTCTCCTGCTCATCCTAAGGTCGCGGGAAAAAATTATTACCGGCGTTAGTGTCCTTGTAAAAGAGGGCGCTGAAGCGATTGTTATTCCGCAGCAGTGTCTTGTCGCTTGCTTTCACATCGAAGGCATGCAGCATCAGCGCACGTCAGCGGGAATACTGTGTAACAGGTGCATGCCGTAGCGAAACATGACACAACTCTGTGCGGCGTCTTTGGTCCACGGAAATGCATTGTCCTTGTAACCTGAATTCTTTGGGTCTCGCGTTTCTGGTATGCATGTAACGTAGCTTATTGTTCATGTAGCCCATTGTTCCCTCTTATTCGCGACGGGGGCATAATGCCAGTAACGTTAAGTATAGGCTATAATGGTCCCCGTTTTCTTCTGGCCTGCAGAAGCGCTGCAACTAAGTTTTATCTCCATACTATCGCCTAGTTCCAGCCAGAATGAGGGAAATCCCCCCCCCCCCCCCCTTGATATCGCGAAGTTTCAAAGTTGCGCATTGTAACAGAATAGTACTATCGGGGAAGCCATGTCGCGATAGGTGAGTAGTATACAATGAGATGGTCACTGTACGTCGAGAACTAAAGCGGTTAATAGGAAGCATGCTATATACACTACACAGTGATGTCGCTGGTGTTCTCGCAGTTGTCGAAGTGTGCGAGTGTCCTGAATTAATGTTGTGATAAACAGTGACAGCATGACGAATGCCGTGCTGGCGAACTTAGTGTAGGTAAAGTGACGACGAAGGATTTAACGACCCGACGAACCGCAACAAGTGATGAGAGTAGACGCAACGACGAGATACAGTGTCGCTCAAAAGTTCCTAGGCCGTAGGGTCTGTTTTTGGGCAGTATGCTCAGGGAGTTCAAAATGCAAGTAGAGGGTAAAAGAACCACCGTTCTAACCCCTTACAATCTTGATAGCTTTATCGGCATCTGAAGTTACAGGATATACCTAACAATAGCAGGCCCTTTGGTCTAGAAACTTTTTACCAACTCTGTACCTCACTGTTGTGCCTTTACACTGCGTCTTCCTGCAGGCATGAAAACCTCGCCTCGTGATTAACTTCGAGTACCCACGTGCACGGGATTTATAAAAGCCCCTTCGGTGTTGAATAAATGTTTTCTTGTTCGTACGATATTGTTGTCCCCTTTGCTCGTCCTGCATTGTTGGGGAGAATTTTTGGGTGTCTTACCTACTGGCTTACAGACGTCCACTCCTGAGTGTTTTAATCTCGCAGCGCTGGTAGCTACATAACTTCCGTTTTTTCTACATAATGTCGGAGAAAACACGTGACCGCTGCGTGTATGGAAGACATGTAGGTTTCCTGTGTGCCCATAAAAGTTGGGACTTGTATATCGTATGCTGCCCCGTTATTTTTCCTATACCGCTACACTGCTGTGGAGGAGGGATCTATGTGTTTGGTTGGTACGAAAACAGGCTTTTTTGCGCGCAAACAAGTTAAGCCGTTTGTGTGTTTCTGAAACAAATATTTTGGCTTCTTAAATTTTCCCTCCTTACACCTACTCAGATTTACATCTTGCTGTGAGCTGGTCAGTGTCAGTGGGCGTCTAGCGACCCTTTCCCGTAGCAGTACACCACTGGCTGAAATCATTCAGAGCGTACAACCCAATTTAAGACGAGGGGAAATTGTGCCTCCTGTGTTTTACTGTCGGGTAGCGTCGGATGTGCAAAGGTCTTATCCTAGAAACATCTCCGCGACATACGTGATTCTGGGTCTTAGTGCGCGCCGGGATGCCGTTTCTTAACGCACGATTCTCTATTACAGCCGAAATCTTCTCAAGGCCCATCTCGTAAATTCCGACGCCACGTGTGCCTGGGAGGGGGTAGAATAAGGGGAGGAGGGAGGGTGTGGCAGCGGATCTTGGAGAGCAGTACTCAATACGCTGCCTTTCTCGTCTTATCTCGGGCTGAAAGATACGACCTGCAAGCACAGTTGAATTCTCCTCGATAGGCGCCACTTTCTCGAGACGCTGAGTGTTCTGCAACACGCGGTAATGATTTCAGGTCAAGACGTCTGCGTGTTCGCCTATCGGCCTCGCATATTTTGTGAGATACTGGGCTTCTTTCTACAGCTGGAGATCTCTTTCTTGGAGGTGTTTTTCGTAATGCCTTAGAAATGCTTGCGATGCCAGGAGGCATAGTATTATAGCAGCAGCGTCCTTAAATGATAAATTCTCTTAAAAGTAAATGTAAACTCTAAATAAATGAAGGAGTGCAGCACTGTATTTTTTTTAGGCTGACATTTACGCAACCATTATCTTTTGAATGCTGTAGGCAGCTCTGGTGGGTTGAAATCGAGGAAAAAATACAAATTTGTAAACATCTTAAACGCGCCAGTTCTGACCCTGGCGCATTTTCTTGTTTAGTGTACGTACCAGATTTTTGGGAACTTCCTGGAATAAATTACGTCGATTTTCGTGCTCATTCACCAAGCACTGCTGTGAAGTTGTATTTTGACGCTTAGTGGGATGGGAAAATGTTTATTTCGCTAAAAATGACCCATTGCCCCGAGACACAAAGCGAATGCGATCCACTGTAGAACAAAATGAAGGAAAAATAAATTTAAATAGGTGCAAAATCAAAATTATTTCTATCAGGAGGAAAGGGCCTAGCGCATCTTGCACACTGTGAGAAGATACGTCACTGTCCGAAGGTACCTGCTGAACACCTCTCTGCTAGTGTAAATATGTTTCGTTGGTCGGTGGCAGCGCTTTTCACGAGTCGCGTGACTGCCGTGAGGAGCAGTTTCTCGAACGCTCGAGGGGAGAAAGGGGGGGGGGGGGGAGCTTGCGTGTTGACTTCTGTCCGCCATGTCTTTTCAGTCACACCGAAAGAAACAAGTTCCTTTTACTGATGTGGTTAAAATTTAACAAAAACTGCATGTCTGCATAGTCAAATTTTATATTGTTCACCTGTTGCGCGCATAGAATAACGAACGCTTCTTTGAGTTCACTTTGGGCTTGTCTTAAGTTCGCATTGCGTATTAAAGGAGCGCCACCCAAAATCTTCCTACCTAGGTGTTACCGGACTACAGCTTGTTCAAAAGACGTCGCTTTCCTTGGAATAAGTATCTTGGCATTGTGGCCACTCTCGCGGACAAAGTGAGCTGATATGATCTCAACAGGACTTTGTCTCGTCCTAACGATAACCCGCTAGCGATAGCAACCTGGCGGCGTCAGGCAGCCACTTGCTGAACCGATTGCAGCCCGTTCTGCAGAGCCCTTGAGATATATTGTTGAGAATCCGCAACCCTTTTCTTTTATTTTAATGTTATGCGCCGGAGGTGCCTTAGTGCACAGCGGTAGACGTGCTGGCACTTTGTCCTGCTTTTACTATTCCTCTGGTGAGGAGACCCGGAGGGGTCGGTAGTTCCGTGCGATTCAGAGGGGAACGAACCGGACCTTTTGGCTCCACCTTTTTTGAGCTAACTGGAAGCGGCGCAGTGCGCTGGTGCCGTCGGTCTAGTTTTCTTCTTTATTTTATTTGTTTCCTGCCTTTCTTACTCTCTTCTTCCATGCTCCTTTCCCTTTTCTTCTTCCTTCCCCTCTTTCTGAGGCGTGCTCTCGATGTTTTGTGGAACAGTCCGGCTTGTTGGTATGCCTCCTGCGACATTGGTTTATGCACCTGAACATCGTTCTCTTTTCTACGGTTCTTACGGTCTGGCGAGGAAGATGACTTCCAGCCGGGCACAGGCTATTGCCTCCGCTCTTGATTTTTTTCGTAGACGAGGCAGTTCCTGACGTCCTCGCCGCTCTAATTCATTTTCTCTTCACTGCCATCAGTTACCTTAAGTAAGAGTAGCGCAGCGCAAAAAAAAACAGGGACAGAAGAGGAGGACACAAAGTCGTTAGTCAGCGCCAGTCCTGTTGTTTGTGCATATATATATATATATATATATATATATATATATATATATATATATATATATATATATATATATATATATATATATATATATATATATATATATATATATATAATCACGTTGTTTTGCGTTCACAAGCAGTTACGCCGATGCGGCCAAGTCGTTGTGAGAGCGGTTAGCAGTCGTGGATTTGCTGCTGCCTTAAAGGGATACACAGGACGAGTTTAATTTGGCCTGTATCCATTGTTTTCCGCCTTCTAATGACAAAGAGGCTTGTTTAGTTGAAAACGGGAGCTGTCTTAAGCTGGAAGGCACCAAGAAATGAAATACAGCTGTCAACTTCACCGGCTGTTTTTCAAGCAAGCTGTAATGCCTCTCATGAGCCGCCGCGGTGGCTGAGTGGTTATGGCGCTCGGCTGCTCGCCCGAAAGATGCGGGTTCGATTCCGGCCGCGGCGGTCGAATTTCGATGGAGGCGAAATTCTAGAGGCCGGCCCCGTGTACTGTGCGATGTCAGGGCACGTTAAAGAACCCCGGGTGGTCGAAATTCGCGGAGGCCTTCACTACGACGTCTCTCATAGCCTGAGTCGCTTTGGGACGTTAAACCCCCATAAACCATACCAATGCCTCTCAAATCCTTTGTGGCCCTGATCACTGAGGCTATGCAACTCCGCCATTCACATTCCTTTTGGGATCACGGAGTCCTATTCTCTACTGACGTCAGGAGTCTGAATAAAGCGATGGGAAGCATTTTAAATCTAATTTTTCCCAGCAATAAATGCATCGTTGTCTGATGGACGAACATCAACTTATCCTGCAAGAGCCATAAAATGGATTTTCACTAATAACGATAATTGTTTCTTCAGCGTTCATTTCAGTAAGACGCTTTTGCCTACAACAATTGCTAAGTCGCCCGGCCCTCCGTTTTATGCTTACAGAGACCGTATATGTACTACAGCTGAATGAAAGTCCTAACAGCTGTCACCTAAATTTTCACGGATGCAAAAAAAAAAAAAACGAGCACTTATTTTCCTGGTTTATCGTTAGCGTCCCACTGTCCAGAAAGGACATAGAAAGGAAGAGGACAGCGTTAATTGGACAGACATGGGAGAGGCATTTGCCCTGCTGTGGGTGCAGTCAGGCTGATGATGATGGCGATGTCCAGAAAGAGAGATAGACGGTACTGGAGACAAAGCTTCGTCTTCTCTCAGCCTCGTCAGAAAGACAAGCGTTGAAGCCGCACGCTTCAGCGACCGGAAACAAACGCGCGGCACTTACGTACGCGTGTCTGTGCAACCCCGCCGCCGAGTCACGCGGGACGGCCGCCTGAGTGGGGCGGTGGGGGGTCGATGAGGGGTGTGGCCCGGCAAGGGGACCCCGGGCCTGGCGACCGCGGCATTGATTATTCCTCTCCACGCTGACGACGACCTGCTTCGCCAGCGCCGTGTTGCGCATTCACACCGTGCCACGTGAGCGAGCCGCGGCGAGTTCGCCAGCGTAACGTATACGCGCGGGTTTCCCAGCGTCCAGTGACGGACCGCGCGTCTTCGATTCGCGTGACGTAATCGCGGCGCAACGTGTTCGTCGTGTTGATTGTTCTCGCGCGCTTTGCGGCTTCGTTCGTGAACGCGCATTCGTGATGGTTTGCCGTGTGACGCACCAAATGAGCGAGTGCCATCATAGGTCGTGAGGTCAATCGGCGTGTCCATTTCGTGGATCTGTGAATCATTCCTCTCTTGTTTTCTGTCTTTCGTTCTTCTTTGATCAATAGGCGCCGTCTGCCGCACGGCTTCTGACCTGACACGCTACATCCGCGGTGCTGCCCTTCTGTCATCATTAATGATGTTTGCACTGAGCATTGTCGGTTTTGCACAGATGGAATACTGGAAGACGAGCTTCATAGGTTTTTTTTTTTTTTCGAGCGGGCAATCCCTTTTAGTGGCGATGACGCACAGTAAGAAGCTACTAACAGTTGGTCTCCATAGACGAGCCGCTATCAAGGGAAAAGATTTCGGGCCGCCGCCTTGTAATGAGGCTTAACGTAACTACGACCGTTTTCGCAGCGATATTTTGGTTCGATCGAGGCAAGTACACAAAGAGTTCCGCTTTTAACCCAACGTATTTCGAAGCATTTAGCATAACACACGCCTCGTTCTGCAAACCAGTTACTGCTATGTAAGCGGGCATTGTACAAGGGTACCTATATTCATCACAAGCCGCATGAAATCCAGTTCTATCGACGGATCGTGTTGGTTCCTCCTTATAGCTGCTGTAAAACTCTTTGGTGCAAGAAATTGGTCTGCGGGTGCCATGGAGGTGAAATGTCTCGAGAGATTGTTTTTAAAGCACTGCCGAGTACGTCTGTACGCGGGACATCGCCGGAAACGACAGCATATTTCGCTTGTAGTGTACCTCCGTTGAGGTAAGGCACGCTTACTCTGTGGTTTAAATGACGATACGCACCAGGAGACAACGATAACAACGCATTGAAGCTGCCGGCGCATTGGAGATGTATTTGCATGCGCGCACTGCAGACGTCGCTAAATTATATGTCGATCTGCAGCTTGACAGTTGCGTCGTTTCACCTCTGTAGTTTCACTGTGAGGTCACCAGAAGTCCGCTTTCGAGCCGCTAGTGCCCTTCGGTCTTTCTTCTTGGCCGCTGCAGCTCTCGCCGTCGCCGGAAATACGACAGTGTGTTAAGCGCTGTGCACCTCCAATGTGTAGCACGATCTTTGTTCTGGGTCCGTAACTGTTGACCTTTTTTATCTTCCACCCACAGCACTGACTGTGGCGTTCGACCGACCCAATGGTGGCGGTATCGAACCACTGTCGTGGCGGCTGTATTGCGATGAAGGCGTAACGCAAAATACGCATGTGCGGTACCAAAGCACGTAAAGAACCCACTGTAGGTCCTTTAACTGCTGTAACTGCCTGCAACGTTGCTTTGGCGCGTAAGAATCAGTCAATGCTTTGTTTTTGTGCCTACATGTGTGTGGCGGGCGCAGTGCTGTTTTGCTTTGCACTCCATGGAGAAGACGGTGTCGTCTTCTCCAAGTTTATTGTGTTCGTCCTGTTAGCACATGCTATTCAACAGAGCACATGCATATGTCTGACACATATATCCAAAAGGGCAGCATTGGCAAACTTTTGTCTCCCGCGGGTCAGTAACCGTTTAAAGGGAAGGGGGAGAAAAGGGGTAAAGCACTGCTGCTTATGCTGCTTCTGAAAACTTGAAATATTTGCCGCCTTGGCCATAGCGAAACTTATTGAATTGTGAATACACCCGGTCACCACAAAAAACTTCTATAGAAGTGAGACATGATGAGGAACCGGCTAGAGTCGACCCGTTGACAGAGATGAAGGGATGCTGCGCGCACATAAAACAAGTTTAGATGTCTCTGACAGCGCGCTTCAGGGCCAAAGACTGAAATGTTTAGGGCTAGCGGGCTGCATGCGGCTGAATGAACCAAAGGCGTCCGAAGTTTGGGACTCCTGTCTTGGGGTACGCCGAGGGTCGGATGGCAGCAGCAGCCGCGGTCATTCAGAAGCAGCGAACGACCTCGGCAACAGCGCCACTTGCCGCGTCGCAATAAATCACGCCTCGCGTTGGGAGCACGGCCGAAGGCGAGCTCTGCCGAACAGCTTCCGTAACGGCAGACGCGCCGCGCGCAATCTGATACACCGCGAAGAGAGGCCCTCTCTCTGCCTTTCCCTTTCTTTCTCTGCCTGCGGCTGTTTTTAGGAAAGCCTCGGACGTTCGAGGACGATTGTCCTTGCCCGCGATGCTGTCTCGCGACGCGTCGCGTGAGGTTCTGCGCGCAACACGGAAAGAAGAGGGAGCGGCGATGACGTGGCGCATGCAGCCACGTCAGGTTGGACGGGCGAGCAGCTGTGTGTCCTACGGAAAGGACGCTGTGCTCGTACTATCTTTGTCACTACTACTATCAGTGCTCCCTAACGAACCGCAAAAGACCAGAGCACATGCGCATTGCATGCCTGACACGCATTGCACATGCGGATGTACTGTCAGGGACAAAAGTCTCCGGGACGAGTCAGCGGCGACCAATGGACATATCTGTTACCTGCCGGTTGTTTGAGACTACACTTGTGGGGATTTAAGTTTGAATTGGCTTCCCTTAAGTGTGCTAGGGAAATTAGGAGATCGTCGGCAAACATTTCACCAATACGCCTACACTGCTATTCCAGCGGTCTGGAGACTTGTGTCCCCGATAGTCAATTGGTTTGTGGCGTCCGTGTTAGAATGCGCCGCCAGCACGCGAATTCTAGGCGCTCACGTGTACATAACTGCTGTCAAGATGGCACTTGCACGAAGTCTACTAAAGCGCGTATTCAAGGTTTGGACATGTTGGACTTGTACCGACCCCTCCTCCCCCTCCGTTGCTGCCGATGCAAAATATTACCTTGCCGCCTCCCTCCGATAAAAAAAAAAAATCCTGGCAATTACGGTGTTACTGTGGCATGGTTTGCGTTAAAAAGTTGATCTGCTTACGTCCCCAATGAAACCAAGCTGTGTTGTAGCATTATTATTAGTAGTAGTTTACAGCAAATTAAAAATAAAACCGAAAGGAAAAGATGGTGCCTTAACCACCTGGGCTGCTGCCGGCGGAAATTAAAGGGACAGTGAGATGATAGGTAGAGGAAGTACAGGTAGAAGCGATAGCGACAAATGACATTGAAGGGCTACAGACTTGCAGAATTTTCAGCACTTTCGTAAACTGTCATTAGACGCAGTTTACGAAGGGGCTGTGTTCGATCCCCAGTGTCGCCGGGTGCCCACGAGTGATACAAAGGGTGCAAGCTTTCACCTAGCCTGGTGCTCGGCTTATCTGGGGTCAAATGCTTGGGAAATGGGCTTCGGACCCCACCTTGCGACGCTAAAAATAAGCATATTTAACGTGATGAAGATCAATTACTTGATGTAAGCAAAATTGAAGTCGTCTCCACTATAAAGTGTCTGGGGCGTTATTTTCTCCGACTCTTTAAATTGGGATCCGTAGACTAATAGTGTTAGAAACAAAATCAACAAATTAAATGGCTTCATATGTGGCAGTAAGCTGAATTGACGAAACATCGTAAGCTCCTAATATACGACGCCTTTCTGTACTTCCACCTATCCCATATTGTTTTATTATTTGTGGTACTATAACCAATATTGTAAAAAAAAAAAGTCGCGCAAAAGCAGGCAATAAGACTACTAGCTAATGAATGGGGCATGGTACTCACACATAATCTTTTTTCAGTTTTGGTGTTATGAAGCCTATGCCATTGTACGCATTTCGACTATTATGCATGCATGAAAAAGCTCTCGTACAAACGCTATTGTTCTTCAAATGCTTCACGTTATCATCTGTATTCTTTCTTTTTACGTACAGCAGCACACTTCTTCGTCGTTACCATTTTTTTCACTAATTAAAATAATCAATATCCTGTAAATTAACAGTACTCCTAATGCCCTCGAGGAGAAAAATTTTATGCTCGAAAACACTTCCAGGAAATCCCTAATTTCATTTGTTAATTTTCTTCAACAATCAAATCAACTGTGACATCATGATCATACGTACTGCTTGTTTAATTTGTTCTCACTGTTGAATCTTGTGTGTGTGCCTCGTTCTTGTGTTCTGTGGGAACTGTGGGCACAATTACGGGCATCCAAGCTGCGTACCGCAGCATATTTCGGTGTCTCCGCTCAAGAACGTATGCTGCTAGATAAATTAAGGATCTCTTTCAATTAAATTCAATTTAACGCCAATTGCACTAAGAAGTCCACACAGAAGCCGCGTCGGTGGCTCAGTAGTTATGGTGCTTGGCTACTAAACCGAAAGACGCGCGTTCTATTCCGACCCCTGCGGTCGCGTTTCGGTGGAGGCAAAATTCTAGAGGTTCGTGCATTGTGCGATGCCGGTGCGCGTTAAAGAACCTCAGGTGGTCGGAAGTATCCGGAGCCCTCCACTACGGCCTCCCTCATAGACGTTAAACCAAGAGGGTGTTGGTTAAACCCCATAAACAAACAAGTCCATGCATGTGTGACGATTGTCGTGTCTCTACAATGAGGCAAAGAGTTCTGTTATTAATGTGAAGCGTAACTGGTCGCATGGTATGTAAGACAGACGGCTTGAAATGTGTAAGTATGAAGCAGCCTCTTTTGTTTAATTTTATAGAATAGATCAATTTCGTTACGTACGGCAGGATGCATGAAGGGCAAAGTGTTTAGCATATTCAGTTTTCATTAAACCGTCAGCTTTACTGGGTGGGGTGTCGTTAATCCTCTGCTTGCTCGATAGAAGCAGCAATTTGCAACGAAGGTCGCCGTAAGTATTCGGGTGCGAAAAACAGCCATATTTCTTCCCTCGGTTACTCCTCGAGCAAACATCCTGTCGTCGCATTCCCCCTATACGTCTCTGCGCTTTCTTCCTTGATTTCCTCGTTTGTTTTACTTCCCTTGGCGTCCGCAATAAATGATTATGCAGCGAAAAGATCGTAAAACACAGAGCGCCGTACTCCTCCGCCTCTTGTCGCTACTTTTTGCTCGTTTTTATCGCCGTACTTTTAGCGTTGTCGTTCCACGCCGCTCGCTATAGCAGCTTTGCGCAACTTGTCTCGCCGCTTCCTTTTCTGTTTTTCTTTTTGCCTTCACAAAAGAAAACCGGTTTCTCTTGCGCGCGCTTTCACCCGTGTAGCGTTGCTGGCCAGGTACGTCATTAGCGAAGTCAGAGGGGGGTGCAGTTCTGTTTCCTGTAGCACGCCGGATCCCTGCGGACAAGATGCACGCGTGCACCGTGGTGCCGAGAAGCGTAGCGTATTCTGCGCACGTTTATTAAAGCACGCCTGTGCCGCGGTCTGGCCGGCCTGTGGTTGGCGTCCTCTGCGTGTACAGCCCGTGCGCTAACCGACTGGCTTTTGTTTGGTGGACTCCTTTCTTTTTCTTTATTTATCGCTGCAACGACGCAGAGTTTCGCGCACCCTGAGCGCCCTCTTTTAAGCTTTGTAAGTTGATCGTGTCTTCGGGAACGGCTTTATGAAGGGGCCTGGGTTATTCAGAGAATATACTCACGGCCTACTCCGCACACCTCTCGGCTTCTTCAGGTCATTAGAATTTTGTTGTTGTTGTTCCCTTAGGTTTCGCTCGTACCTTCTCGTCTTTTTTTTTTTCTTGCAACTGTGCTTTTTTTGTCTGCAGTGCCATTAGCGTGCCTGTGCGGTTTGCGTGTGATTAATCTCGTCAGCGTTAACGACGGCTCTCTTTGCTTCACTGCTCTACGCATGCCCTATCCAGGCGGGTTAATTTCGTGCGGCAGTTTTTTTTTTTTTGACTAGTGGTAACCAGCGCGTTGTTTATACATTGGTGCACATGTGAGAGAAACGTAATGAAGGGAAGGAAAGGGAGGGAGGTTAACAAGTTAAGGGCACACTTTGCAAGTGAAAGCTGACTCGACTGGCTAATTTATTTCCATACCAAAAAGGGAGATGCGGAACAGATTGTACCATTTTTAGAGATACAGTACACACGAAAACGAGGTAACAAGACCTCATGCTTCTGAATAACTGAACAAGAGCTGAATAAGAAGAGCTGAATAACGCACACGGCATATAGTATAATGAGCACGTTTTTATAGGTTCTTGTCACATTGATACATAATACCCGTGTTGCTGATGTGTTGAAAGTTCAAGAACAGTAAGGAGGGAAGAAGATGCATGTAATTCTAATGACTGTTTTCAGTTTTATCCGTTTGTGTATTCTTGTCACACAACAGACCGGCGCTATTATCGTCATTCGCATTTGAAATCTGGACAATCCGAGCAAAGGTTCTCGCTTGGACGCTCGTTATCTGCATCCAAATGCGTGAAACTTATCTTTAGGCCTGTCGGTTTACAGCCTTGGCCAACTACGACAGTTTCTTTCGCTTGTTTGTGAATGAGGAAAGAAGGACGGCGCTTTCAATGGAGAGAAAACATTCCGAGCGCGCAGCAACTTCCGCTTTTTTTTTTTAACTGCAGCGAATAACGTATAATCAGGCCATATATTTTTCCTCTCTCCTCTTCATTCTTCGGGCTGTGTGGTTGTGCAACCGGAAGCAACAGACTGGGAGGGAATGCTGCGCCCTTCTCTTGAGCAACGCGAGGAGAGGCTCGTTTCAGGCGCATCCTGAGTATATGGCTGTGCGCTTCGCGCGACGCCTCTTTGGCAGCGCCATCGTGCCTTTCCGCCGACCTGGCCTTGACCTCCCGACCGGCAGTGCGTCGAACGGTCCCCGGAAGCTACAGATCACAAGGCCGTGGGTTCGATCCCCTGCCCTCACCCTCGGCGTCCGCATTCCGGGCGCGCTGAGAGGAGCAACTCCAGCGCAGAGAGCTCCTTTCGTGCGAGCCCCTAAATATCTCCATGCAGGGCAGACGCGTAAGCTTCAAGGTCCACAGATTAGTGAATTTCAGTCTGCCCCTCTACTCTAGCATCTGTTCGCGACGCATACTTTGAGACATTGTTGCTCCCTGAATGTCGATTGTTGCGAAAACAAGGACAGCTTAGGCTTGAAGGTTAATCGGGTTACGTCTAGTACACGCTGTAGGTCGGAACACACGTTTGCAGAACTTAATGCTTTCTTTGCAGCTTGCCGCTGAAGAAAGGAGGACGAAAATCATGAACCTCGTTAAGCGTATAGCCGGGTCTGTGCTGGTTTTTTTTTTTCCTTTCTTTATTAACGGGAAGGGCAGCAGCGCTTAGAGTACGTTTTTCATAGGAAACACACGCACTGCATCGTTTAGCCTGGAGGTTGCCCTAGCCTGAAGAGCGTATTTCTAACTCCTTCGATCGGCCTACCAACGTTTGTGATGGCGCGTATGTACAAACGTGTTCGCGCTTATAGCACTCGGTGCCATTGGCACGTTACGTGCAGCCCTTATTAGAAAGTTAATGTAACTAAAGGAACGACACCACGCGGTTAGTTCCTGCTTGGGGCCTGCGTGTGAGCCGCTGTATACGCATCGGGTCATTAACGTTATGTAGAGGTACTTGCGGTTTTTTTCTTGCGACTTTTTGCGGTCAGTTCCCTTTCTTTAGCTCGGCACTCGTTTTCGGCAGGCTTCCCGAAGCACACGTTGAACTAAAAACATTCTTTTTTTCCTCCTTGTTCGTTTTCTGGTAAGACTTGGTTTAAAATCCACTTTGTGCGGCGACAATATACCAGTAGACTCTTCATTTTTTTTCCTTTTTTTTGTTGTCCGCCCTAACGACTGTACGTGTGCTACAGAAAACTGACCACTTAATTTACATTCTCAGTAAAGGCAAGGAAGTAAATCACATAGCTTTGGGAGCTGAGTAGGCAGTCATGCATCCATTTTTTTTTTCTCTGCAATTGCTTGTTAGGAGCGCTAAGAATACGCTTCAACTTCGCTTCTACACAAATCCCAGCATTCCTGCGCGTTCATACCTGTCTTCGTGGAGACATCAAGGAAATAAGTACAATCACAGCCAGTACCAGTGGGAACTTCTTATTATTATGCAGTTGACGATTACCCCGAAGCTGAGTGAGAATGAATGAGTGAATAAAAATCTATTTATCAGGAAAAAAAATAGTGAGTGAGAACCCCATTGGAAATGGCCGCCTGTTTCGCCCTTTGCACCAGTGCTTTCTGGTCCTCCAGGCGTGAGCTGGTCAGCATCCCCTCCAATTGCTCAATTGTGGGGTTTCTGATGACCGCTAGCTCCTGGTTTTTTTTTTGTTTTTTTTTTGGCATGCCCACACCGTATGAAATATATTCGAGTATTCCTCACAAAATGGACATTTATCTGTATATAGTGTGGGATGTATCCTATGCAGAAGGCTGAGGTGTGGGTATGTATTAGTTTGTAGTTCTCGTAACATTACTTCTTCCTCCTGAGTGAGAAGCGTTTTTCTTTTTTCCGGCAGTTTTTCTTTTACTTTGCGCACGATCACTTTACTAACTTTTTCAAGTTAAATGCATCGGTAGACGTAAACTTGGTTCTTTTATCTCATGTTGCGGTTAGCAGCACACTTTGGAAAGGCCGACACGTCGTTAAAACTGTTGGGCCAGCTCCGCCGTCGCCCAGCCTCCGTCGTGGAAGGAAGGATTCCGGTGCTGTTCAGCGCTATAGGGCTGAGCTCTTCCCCTGAACGCTTGGCCGGCGGTGTTCACGAAGACGTGACTTTGGACGGGGCGGCTACAGAGCGCAGGAAATCGCAGTGGAGCGGGCACTCGGCGTGGTTCCGGTCTCGGCACCCCCGAACCGTGAATTTGCTCTGTCCAAGTGTGGTAGCCGTGGGGCATAGCCCTGCAGAAATAACCGTGCTCCCTTGGCCACGGGTATCTTCACTCGTTACGAGTCCCATCATATAGCCGACTACCCTGGCCAGTTGAACTCATAATAATAATATAGCCGGCGCCGTTTCGTTCCCTGTTTTCCACTATCGTGCCGTTCGGTGAGAAACTGGTTTTCTGGGAGTCTCGAATGGTTGGTACAGTTGATAGATCTCCGGTTCTTTCTTGAGTAAATCACTGGCGTCTACACAGGGCTGCTTGCCCCAGGTTTCCTGCCCGATCCCAAGTTGAGTTGAGTGGAGTGGTTGTAAACTACCGGTGGGATTAGCCTTGCAGTTGCTGCCGGCAATTGCTCCACCGTAGCGACACTTAAATACAAATCACAGAAACACTGTCCGCAAAAACCCAAATAGACACTCCTGAGGTCACCATGTGGAGGCCAAATCCGTGTCCTGCAGGTAAAGTAGAAGAAGGCGAGAAGCATCCCTTCTACTCGACTGGCTCCCGCGCGGGAAAACAATGTCCTGAAGAGAACTGTGAGGAACTCCTGCCTTCTTGAGGGATCCGAATAACACAGCCCGTTCCGCGTTGTACAAAGTACAGCAAGGTGGACAGTAGCCGTTGCGACTAGCTGCAAGCAAAAATATTTCAAGAAAACTATACCGGTGAAGATGGTTCAAACATTTTAGTCAGTTAATTTTATCGCGAATACCTTGACTTTGTTACTCTGCTACACTGTGCACGAGGGAGGAAAAACACAGTCTGCGTGTTTGGCAATGTGTCTGTCTGCGCTTTCTTTTGTCCCCTGCTGTTTCGTGCCCAGAGTAACGCAATAACGAAGTCAGGCACGGGAAACCAACTAAGCCCATTAGCAGACTTACCCACGAATATCTGTTAACTGTGCGAGACCGTTCAAACCGTTCTTGTTGGTTTGTGCTACTGGACGCTGATGCATTCGCGCAAGATTTCCTGGCTGTTGTATGGTAGCAGTGTGGTTGTTTTGATGCCGTCATTAGCAGCTTACGGTAAACTTCATTCCTCGGTATTTGGGATTTTGAGTGTTGATTTTATACCGGCTTACAACGAAGAACGCGTATACTTTCTCCGGAAGGTGTGCTCCCACCCACGTGCAAACATGTGACGACGCTTGTGTCGTACTATCGTGTACGCAGAAGTTTGCGGGACGCGAGTTCTAGGAAGAAAACGTTTATTTGAAGCTCCACCTCGCGGCCCAGTCGCTTGATATTGTGAAGAGAGGAAGGAGCATCTAGGCCTTCAATGCCTTCATACAATATCAGGCGATTGGGTATATAGCGAGGTGGAGCTACAATAAACGTTTTTTCCAAGGACTCACGCCCCGCTAACTTCTGTGCACACGATAGTACGTCTTTACCTGTCCTCGTCTGTGTGCTCTCGTATGCATGGCCTCAAGGAAATGTCTTCACGGGTCTTTCAGACGCAGTAAGGTCGGTCGTGGTTAGAGTGAGTGACGGTGAGCAGGCTGCCAACCCTGCCGACTCATTTCTTCGCCTACCTCAACGATCGTCCGCCCACACTAGTGCCTGGCGCTCCCTTCCACGCTTACCAAGAACTGGGGGTGACGTAAACGCACTCTGGTGACGCAGCGATTTGAAATAGGTTCTCGTTCCTTTCTTATTTTGTTTGCGGTCTCTCTAATACATGATTGACGCGGTGGTAAGAGTTACCACAACTTGCCCCTCGATTAGTTTCGCAAGTTTGATGTGGCAGTAAGAAAAACGAGGACTGGCAAATTTTGCCCTTGAGCTCATGAGTTAGGGCTAACTTACAGGCCGAATAAATAATAGCGTCCATTTTCGCCGTCAAGCTCTTGCCGGTAGTACCAACATTTCGCCGCTCAGCAACTCGCGTGGAAGGCGCAGCAAGCTGTCTTCCACACATGCTGGACCGCGTGTCGGCTGTAGTGTGTAAGTAGTTATTTACTGTACGTAAAGAAAGCGTAGCACGCTGAATCAGAGTTTCGCATTGCCAGAATGCCCTTCAACCGAACTCGACTCGCGCTTTTAACTTTCCTCCCGGGGTTGTGTATTTTCATTCCATATTGCTACCAGATGCCTCCGACCTTTTCCCTCCAATATCTCTGTCCAGTAGGTCCCAGTGAGACGTACTGTACTTACAAGGAATATCCTGAATGTGTAGTTTGAACAGCGCTGAGACGACGGTCGAACATAAATAGACGAATAATCAGTGACCAGCGCCTTGTTTGTCCATTTCTGTCCGTGCGTCGTCGCATCGCTAGCCGCGTTTACATGAGTGCGACAGAAGTCGACTCCAGGCCCCTTTTTGAGGGAAAGGGCGAAAACGTCGAGCAAGAGAGTAGAGGACGAGTCAAGCCTTTCCTTCTCAAAACATGCTCTTTCCCTCAAAAAGGGGACTGTAATCGACTTCTGTCGCATTCATGTAAACGCAACTGGTGTAAAACCCATCGCAGTTCCGCTAGACAGCCATATTGCAATTCTGAACGTGCAACGGTACGTGCAAGCGATCAGCTATTTTCCGGAAGACAAGAGACTGCCCGCTTGTCTCCCGATACCGGTCCTACGGGGAGCGTCGCTGACTGCCCACGTTTCCAGCGGGATCTCCTTATCGCATTGTGCGCAGCGGAGCCGGGGTGTCCCGCGCCGAACGCCGAGAGTGTGCGAGGGTCGCATTCCTGGCCGGGCGAGTCCCCCCGCGGGCAGTGTTCGGTCACGCCGCCGGGGTACCGCGTCGGGCCTGTTTGCTGTCTTTTCTTAGGGCGGCAGCAGCAGCACATTTCTGGGCGCCTGGAGACAGGTGTCGATAGCACGCCTCGCTGTTTACCTTCCCGCTCTTTCCACCTCCCTCCCCCCACACCTTCTCTCCATGGGGTCCCGGCTTCCCCGGGTGGGACAGTGCAGGCAGGGCTCACTGCCCCCCCCATGGAGGGAGTAGCTCTCCATGGAAGATGCGCGCACGTGCACTGCATTTTAGTTTCCCTTTGTGAACTGGCGTTTTTTTCTCGTGCGGCAAGAAAGGCGAGGAGGAAACGCAAATGACCCCGCCCTCCTCCCCCCGTGCACGCGCGCGTTCCTGGGTGGTCGCTCTGTTTGCCCCTCGGCAAGCCGTAAATCGGGGCAGAGGCCATGACGGAATGCTGCTGCTTCGGGGGAAGATCGCGGCTGAAAGTAAAGAAGCGGTAGCGTAAACGCTGAGTCACTGCTGACGTAGCACGTGCTCGCTGTCGCGAGCAATATTAGCAACTCATGTCGCGAAGAACAAGTAAATTGTATTTAAGGAACGAAGGGTTGCCGGGGACCTGTGTCGCTGGCATCAGCTGTGCAGGAGCGCCGTTGCTACACGTTTTTGCTTAGTAGTTATGGCTGCAGCGAAAGAAAACAAAATACTTGTATTGTGTCAGCGTTCCTTTCGCGCTTTTCCGCTGTGGGTAGTAACTAGTACGACTATGCTAGTACCAACTCGCCCAGTTGTCAGCATTGCCTAAACAAAATGTCTTAATTTGAGTAGGCCCGTTATTTCACTTTATAAGCAAGAACCTGTCTTGTAACTGCCTTAGTGCGGTATACTGGCTCAAGAAAGACTGCAACAAGCGCTTGTTTAGTATCTTCTGGTCAAAAGTATTCAAATTGTTCACATTTCATAAAGGAAGTTTCTGGTCTCAACGCCTTGTTTATCATTTCATGTATTTCTAATACGCACGCGAAAATTCTGATGTTTCATTTTTTGGCGTTAATATGTCTCACGCACAATCGCCAACAAATATTTACCCTCTCGTGGTCCAGCGTCGCGAACTCGCGACAAACCGTTTTGAGCTCCTGAGTTCAGCTGGAATTGTCGAACAATACTTCGGTACCAGACAATGCTTGAAGCTGTCCGGCCACCATAAAACAGTGAACCTTCATCTGACGCCTCATAGACTAAGGTCTATACGCCGCTGTTTGCAAGGAAGAAACACTACAGGAGCCCCGCTTGTTTTTCATCACTCTCATCGTCATCGAGGAGATGCTGATGAGTTGCAAAAAAAAAAAAGTTTCAGTTCATTCGTGTATATGTAACAGCTCCGTTTGGAAAAGAAAACGCTCTTGTATCACCCGCCGCTAAGTTAAGTTGCAAACGGCATCTCGTGTTTTCGCATTAACAGGTTACAAAGAATCCTTTAGAGGCAGTTTTCTTTTTTTTTCCTGTCTGATTTATCATTCACCAAAAAATCGCTCTATATTAGCAACAAGCAATTTGTTTAGGTTTCCAGACGGGCCCCAAAAGTCGTTGTGGGACGCTAAACCGCCATAAACCAAATCAATTGTTGAGAGGTGGAGAAAAGTTGCCGAAGGCTGCTCGGGCACTTTGCCCAGGCCTTCAGTGCTGAGGAACACATAGCAAGGATAGTGGCCACTAGCCGTCCATAAATGAGTAAAGGCAGGGCTTCAAGATGACACGATGCGAAGTTCATGCAGGACTCATTTTTTTTTTTGCGAAATGCAAGCGTCATTTATGTATTAATGACAACTGCATCGCAAGTTTCCGCATGGAGTAAGATGCGTCTCATCCAAGTAAAAAGAACACTGTAGCAAACGAAAGTTACTGAATAGATGTATATTTTTGCCCTTGACATTCGCGACAAACTGCACACCATGGCAGCAAATGATCTGAAAGTTTTCTTTTTTTTGCGTTTCCCAGGACACAAACGGATCTAGGTATGAATGATTTTTTCCACGGGTAAAAAAATAAGGTCATCAAAAATTGAAAAAAAAAGGGGGGGGGGGGCATGCAGAAAAAAAATTGTTTTCGGGATGCTCTTTACTCAGGCCAGTTCCTTGAAGTACCCCTAGCATTACGGAACATATGCGTGCTGCATCCAGTGCTATCACTACAATGCGACAGAGGGGTCACGAGACACCTTTACAGCAGATTTGTTCCGGGGCACATGCGACCCGGGCCCGTAAACTTTCGCTTCCCACTGTGCGTCGTCTGCTACCCGTCTTCGTTACCGTTGCTTCTTGAGGGCAAAGTAATGCACATCTGCACCTAAGGGTTCATGTGTAAAGGCTGCAAAAACATTGGCTGTCTCGTGCCTCGCGAGACTCGGGGGCGAAAGCGCGCTTATTGCAGTCGCGGCTGTCGCCCAGATTTGTTTTGAGAAGGGTAACTCGAAACCGCGCCATCTGGTCATGTTTCGCGATGTAGAAGTTGCCTTGCGAAACGCTCCGCTACTCAGTGACCCCGCAGTTGCCGTCTGTCTTCCAGCTTAGGCCGCACAATACAGTCGCGCGCCCTGCGGGTATCTTCGCTTTAAATCGTGTCGACAACCATGCTTTGCCTTCCTTTTAACGCCCGAGACTTTCTAAACCTTGCCATGCTATGTCTTCCTTTTAACGCCTGAACTTTCTGAACCCATTTAGCACCGATCCTATGCCTTATTTTTAACGCCTGAAACTTGATGAACCTATTTAGCACCCATCCTATGCCTTCCTTTTAACGCCTGAAACTTTCTGAACCCATTTAGGACCCATCATATGACTTCCTTTTAACGCCTGAAACTTGATGAACCTATTTAGCGTCCATGCTTAGCCTTCCTTTTAACGCCTAAAACTTGATGAACCCATTTTGCGCCTATGCTATGCCTTCCTTTTAACGCCTGAAACTTGAGACCATTTAGCACCCATCCTATGCCTTCCTTTTAACGCCTGAAACTTTCTGAACCCATTTAGGACCCATCCTATGCCTTCCTTCTAACGCCTGAAACTTGATGAACCCATTTAGCGCCCATGCTATGCCTTCCTTTTAACGCCTGAGACTTGCTAAACCTTCCCGTGCTATGTCTTCCTTTTAACGCCTGAAACTTACTGAATCCATTTAACGCTCACTCCCGGTAACATAACTGCGGTTAGGAACCATTTTACGATAATGGAGTGTAAAAAAAAGCATATTTTACAATGGTCCGAATCCTTGCAATAAGCATTGGTCTTCGCCGAAATATGACGGATACCAATTAACCTTTAATTTCGAAGTGTTAACTTTATTCACCACGAGTGGTAGTCACTTTTTAATTAATGCAAAACAAATAAAAAATAAACAGTTTCACGGACTCGTGCGTTGGTAATTTTCAGTTCCCGTCATCCATGTTCAAGTAAACTACGTAGATGCTTGCTAGGCAGTGACATTGAAATTTAAGTGCTCTAAAAGTTATATTCCAATTTTTCTGTAATATTGCTCGGCATCTTATACGAACTGTCTGGCCATAACTTTATTCACCACTAATTTATTTATTTTTTTATTTCAGAGGTACTGCCAGCCTTCGCAGAAGGCCTTTGGCAGGAGTGAGCATACATGGTGAAGAAAGTACAAAAAAGCGCTACAAGATATGATAATGATAACAGTGGTGTCATCCGCCTGCTTGAGCAGATTAACACCGAGAAGAAAAGAAAAAAGAAAAATGGTTGTCTCTGCGATTAATGCAAAACAAAAAGATTAAACAATTTCTGAAGACTCCTGCGTTGGTAATTTTCAGTTCCCGTCATCCATGTTCAAGTAAACTACGTAGATGCTTGCTAGGCAGCGACATTTAAATTTAAGTGTTCTAAAAGTTAGATTGCCATTTTTCTTTAATATTGTTCTGCATATTGTACGGACTGTCTGGCTTCTCTACATGATATTCACACAAGGGAGATCCGAACTTTCAGCGTTTGTGTGTGCACATTTTTACATTTCTTTCATCGTTATCGTTTGCCAGATTCAAGTGTCTAGAGCCGCCTTGCGAAGTTAAGGCTATAGTTAGCAATATCTGAGAATGCTCCAGTCACCGACTTAGAGAACGGGTGAGGGGGGAGAGGGGAGATAAGTAAAGAAAAACTTCGGAGTGCTACATCTCGAGGTCTAGTGGGTTGGGGCCTCTGGTCCAGTGCTCCAGAGGTCTCAGCTGTCCAGGGAGCCCGGTTGATCATAATAATAATAATAATTGGTTTTGGGGGAAAGGAAATGGCGCAGTATCTGTCTCATATATCTTTGGTCACCTGAACCGCGCCTTAAGGGAAGGGATAAAGGAGGGAGTGAAAGAAGAAAGGAAGAATAGGTGCCGTAGTGGAGGGCTCCGGAATAATTTCGACCACCTGGAGATCTTTAACGTGCACTGACATCGCACAGCACACGGGCGCCTTAGCGTTTTTCCTCCATAAAAACGCAGCCGCCGCGGTCGGGTTCGAACCCGGGAACTCCGGATCAGTAGTCGAGCGCCCTAACCACTGAGCCACCGCGACGGGGGCGGTTGATCAGCTTGAGTTGGTCTTCCAGGCTTGTCCTTGACATCGCAGCATCCCGCAGCTCTTTACTGGGTTGTCCATCTTTGGCGCTACCACTGTTTGTTGGCACGCCCGTGTGATATCATGTAACAGATACGTTGTACTTCGGGCGTGAATCTTGCTAATTATGTGTAGGTTCGCATACGTACCTGGATTCAGATAGGAAGGAAGCTCTTCGGCTGTGCCAACCTGCAGGAAACAGCGCGAAATTCCTGTACATCTCTCGCTGCCTACTGCCACATAGCCTAATTATAGGTACGAGCAGGCGCTAACGTGCACCTCTGTCTGTATCTCGTTGAGTTGATTCGTTTTTATTTTTGTCCGCAAATGAGGTTAAAGGAAGGCGGTGAAGAAGCTGTTGATAAAGGGCTGTAAAGCGCAGTTGCCATGCCCTGCACGCTAAAGAGAGACAGAGAGAACGAGCACGTGCGCTCATTGGGCGACCAATGACAAGGGTGCAAAACTCGCGGTGACTGCAGGTCTATATCGTTGGCTCTTTCCCCAAGAAGGCAGCGTTTACATGCTCTCGCGGCGAATGACTGACAGCCCTTATATATACTCCTGAGAAGCATACACCCAAGAATGACAGGCGGGGCATCCATGGCTTCATCTCCCGTGGCGCACGCGAGAGCGGTGCGTTGGTACGTAGGAACAAGCTGCTAATCTTTGCCTCAATCTGAGAGGCGGCGTGTCCTGAAGTCCTTGCGCGGGCCCGTCCTTTGGATGGGCTTCAACGGCCGCCTGAAGGCGAACCCGTTGAGCGATCGTGTTTCCGGCGGTCTCCCTTGCTGCGGAGCGGAGTCTGCGGCTTTCTTATTTTTGCCTTTATATATATACGAATGCGCAGACGTTTTGTCGCGTCTGCCGGGCGCCCGTCCCGGCGTCGTCGCTGCAGGGGTGCAGAGCCATCTGGGCAGTATTTTTCTTTGGGATCAGAGGCGCGCTAGGCACTGTTGGTGTAGGCTTGAGTTGCGACGGCCCCGAGACCCTGTCTCCACGGCGAGCTAAGCGATCGTGACGTCTTTGGTTGGCAAAACAATGCAGAGTGCAGTGTTTTAGGCATATGCTACTGTTAATATAATAAATGCAGTGTTGTGTCTGATATATCAGGTGTCATACGCTCCTTGATCTGTAAGGTGTCGTATACGCTACTGTACACTGAAACTGAATGTTTTCATAGACGGAAACTTGTTTTTTTTTTTACTGTCTGCGGCCTTGGGGCTACAGTTACAGGCAAAGAAACTCTAAACGCAGGCTTAATTCGAGCAGCTTCGTATCTTTGTTGCTTTCTCGTTTGCGATTTTTGTTCAGCCTTGAAGAGAAGAGCGACATTCTCCTCTACAGGGGCCTTCACACAAGATATTTTACATTCTCCAGTGCATCATTACAAATCCTACAGTGGCTTTGTTCGCAGTTTCAAACAGTCTCGTGCAGACTCTTCTGGTACATGTTCTATGTCTGACTTCCGTGGGCAGCCGCTATGCGTAATAATCTTTTCTGAGCTCTGTCTCCCGGGTGACTGTTTAAATGCTGTCGAGCCCTTCTTGTCGACCTCACGATTCATTGAGGCACACCTAAGCACCGAGAGCAATCTCCTTTTTGATTACAAAGAAAGTTAGCGAGGCAATTTATGTGCAGGCTAGGGTTTAGTTTACTTTTTTAGTTTTCTTTAGTGTTACAGCATATTTATGTTGAACACTTCCGATGTTCCTTAGCGGGGGGGGGGGGGGGGGGGGCATATTGCTATGTTGAGAAATAAAAAAAAACAAGTAGTAAGCAGCAAGATGCTTAGCTATCAGTCCCGTCCAGCTGTGTATAGTAGACTCCCCCTCTAAATTTGCCTTACGCAGCTGACGCCATACGGGAATGAAAAGAACCAGGAGAAAAGGGGGGGGGGGGGGGTTAACGCGTGGAGCGAGTAAAAAGATGGCGTCGCACATGCATAACAGGCAACAGAGGCCCACCGCAGCCCAACTGTTACTCGGCCGCATGCTAAAAGCGTGACCGGCGTGCCGGAGGCGACACGGACGACCGAGGCTAATGAGCCGATGCTAAACCTGCTGCTACACGCTCGCTATCGGCACTTCTCAGGCAGCGCTGGCGGTCGCTTTGCTGCCACCGGAAATCGCTCTTGTTTCTGCTTCCACACTGCCTGGGCTGTCGTTGCTTTTGCCGCCGCCTTGTAGCAGGGCGTTGACGAGCCGCGGAGTGCGTTGCTTTCTTGCTGATGTTGTGCTCGACCTTTCCCTAGCTTAAGGTCTGATGGATGTCTTACCGCTTGCGGATGACAAATCATCAGAGAGAGAAAAATTTTTTTTCGTAAGTTGCATGTTCAAAGTGTAGTGGCAGCACCAAGAAAGTAAGATTGTAACGTCGGTTTGGCTTCCTCCGTACTCATTTGGAAACCGCCTTCTGTTTTTACGCCTCAAGCCGGGACCGTGAAGACTTAGAATGCTCCTTGTATGCCTGGTGGTCTTGAAGGGAAGCCTTCTTCTGCGCTTACTGCAGCTCGTAGAAACAAGAAAAAACAAACAGGAACTTCCACAGGGCGTTGCGGAGATTCTGTCGTTACTGTTTTGGTCTTTCGCGACTGCGAAGGTAGTCCGCGGGCGCCTGTATGCTAATGTGTTAGAATATGTTAGAAGTACAAGCCTTTCTTTTATCTTTCCCACAGTACTTCTGTCGCTCAGGCGGAATTGCTCGTCAGGCAGAACTGGGTATAACGTCCGCGGAACCCCGTGTAATTTAGTCGAATGGGATTCCCTGAAATATACTGGAGTCCAAGCGGTGAATCCCAAAGGCTAAATTGAATCAAAGCAGAAACGCTACTAGTGTTAGATTGGCCGTGCCAATAAAAGACCGCCCGCAGCTACTGCAGGGGAATGCACCACTCGTGTATACAGGCAACAATAAATGAGCGCCCATCGCCGCAACTTCTACCTCCAGAACTCTTCGAGTCTTGTTCCAGCTGATAACAGCCGGGTAATCCGCTGTTATCTTTATACCACCGCATCGCAACCGCGCCGCTGCGAGATCAAACAACCTAAACGCTAAAATCGCGGGCCCCGAGATTTAAATGCGCGTACGAAGCTCGCCCGCCGCCTCGCTTCTCGGGACCCGTGCGCAACGGGCACGCGCAAGCCAGGTATGCATTAAGCCTTACACGCATCCCAGGAGAACGCGGTGGCGGTTGTTTGCGCGCAAGGGAGCCGCCCGCCTCGTTAGCTTAATCGAAAGAACTTAGCGAGGTCTCGTCGCCGAGGGGCTCGAGTCTTTCTTCTTCCCTTCGCGCTCGCTTCTTTCATTTTACGGCGCCAGAGGAAATGAAAACAACCGAACAAGCTTGCATTTATCGCTCGCCCTGCGTGGCGGTGGTGGCTGCGAGACAAGAGGTTCGTTGACCGCCGGCTGCAGATGCGGACCCATTGTGCTGGCGTAGTGCCCGCCGCCACGAGTTCGGCGCGCTATCTGGCCAGGATTCTGGCAGCTTGCTGCTGCCGCCACGCAAGCCTGCGCGAGCTATGCGCTTTTCCAGTTGTCTCACCACAAACGCCGCCGGCGAGAAATGATCCCGTGTAGTGCTATACATAGCGGACCTTACAGCTCTGCGCGTAAGACGACCGCTTTTGCGCTTATCAGAGTTGACGCCCGTGCGTGAAGCTTGGCGAAACTATATGCGTTGCCGGCTGCACCTGTTTCGGCGTTGTCTGCAACGCCGCATTCATTTTTGTTCTGTCTGTTTATGGCTTCCTCTTTCCTTGATTTCTATGGCACAAGCGGTGGTGCAAGCTTTGTTCGAATTAAGCGTACGCTGAGGTAAAAATGTGTTTCTCGCTGTGAACATACGGCTCCAAATTTGGACTTTTACTTGTTTGTGTTACTTTTCCTTTATCGTATCGGAATGTTCTCGAGCGAAGCCGAAATCATGTTCTGGAAAACAATGTTCAGAAGCAGATTTGAAATGAAATTGAAAATTTGTTTTGGGGGAAAGGAAATGGCGCAGTATCTCTCTCACATACCGGCGGACACCTGAACCGGACAGTAAGGGAAGGGATAAAGGGCGGACTAAGAGAATAATAATAATAATAATAATTGGTTTTTTTGGGGAAAGGAAATGGCGCAGTATCTGTCTCATATATCTTTGGACACCTGAACCGCGCCGTAAGGGAAGGGATAAAGGAGGGAGTGAAAGAAGAAAGGAAGAGAGAGGTGCCGCAGTGGAGGGCTCCGGAATAATTTCGACCACCTGGGGATCTTTAACGTGCACTGACATCGCACAGCACACGGGCGCCTTAGCGTTTTTCCTCCATAAAAACGCAGCCGCCGCGGTCGGGTTCGAACCCGGGAACTCCGGATCAGTAGTCGAGCGCCCTAACCACTGAGCCACCGCGGCGGGGCGGACTAAGAGAAGAAAGGAACAAACTGGGGGTGCCGTAGTGGAGGGCTCCGGAATAATTTCGACCACCTGGGGATCTTTAACGGGCACTGACATCGCACAGCACACGGGCGCCTTAGCGTTTTGCCTCCACAAAAACGCAGCAGCCGCGGTCGGGTTCGAACCCGGGAACTCTGGATCAGTAGCCGACCACTTTAGGTACTTTGACAGCTAAATCTAGCTACTTTTGGAAGAAATTAGCTATCAAAAATTTCCTTTAGCTCCGAAGGGATAATTTGATTCTTTCTGCCAAAATCTAGCTGCAGATTTAGCTAGTCTTGTTTATTCTAGTTTGTCTTCTCAAGTTTCTTTATCAGCTTCGTTCTTTCATGATTATTGTTACTTTGGAAGCCGCAGAAACATAACGTCCCCGTTTTGGAGCCGTCGGTCGCTAGCATGCGTTCGTCGGTCAGCGCTGAAATCCACCTTCCTGTCCCTAACTATACATAACTATAATTGGTTTTTGGGGAATGGAAATTGCGCAGTATCTGTCTCATATACCGTTGGACACCTGAACCGCGCCGTAAGGGAATGGATAAAGGAGGGAGTGAAATAAGAAAGGAAGAAAGAGGTGCCGTAGTGGAGGTCTCCGGAATAATTTCGACCACCTGGGGATCTTTAACGGGCACTGACATCGCACAGCACACGGGCGCCTTAGCGTTTTGCCTCCACAAAAACGCAGCAGCCGCGGTCGGGTTCGAACCCGGGAACTCTGGATCAGTAGCCGACCACTTTAGGTATTTTGACAGCTAAATCTAGCTACTTTTGGAAGAAATTAGCTATCAAAAATTTCCTTTAGCTCCGAAGGGATAATTTGATTCTTTCTGCCAAAATCTAGCTGCAGATTTAGCTAGTCTTGTTTATTCTAGTTTGTCTTCTCAAGTTTCTTTATCAGCTTCGTTCTTTCATGATTATTGTTACTTTGGAAGCCGCAGAAACATAACGTCCCCGTTTTGGAGCCGTCGGTCGCTAGCATGCGTTCGTCGGTCAGCGCTGAAATCCACCTTCCTGTCCCTAACTATACATAACTATAATTGGTTTTTGGGGAATGGAAATTGCGCAGTATCTGTCTCATATACCGTTGGACACCTGAACCGCGCCGTAAGGGAATGGATAAAGGAGGGAGTGAAATAAGAAAGGAAGAAAGAGGTGCCGTAGTGGAGGTCTCCGGAATAATTTCGACCACCTGGGGATCTTTTACGTGCACTGACATCGCACAGCACACGAGCGCCTTAGCGTTTTGCCTCCAAAAAAACGCAGCCGCCGCGGTCGGGTTCGAACCCGGGATCTCCGGATCAGTAGCCGAGCGGCCTAACCACTGAGCCACCGCGGTGGGTATGTCCCTAACTGCAAAACCAGTTCTTGAACAACTTAAAGTGTACGGAAGACCTCTGTTGCAGGTGCTGGGTCCAGACAGCGGAGACGCTGGAATCAACCACCATACAGGTGGCAGCTTGACCACACGCATCTTCGCAGTATTCCTAGACGTCGGGAGCGTTTCTCTTTTTCATCATTACGTACACTTAGAAACGACAGCACTGGAGGCGATGTGTTGTAGTGGGTTTGAATGATAATTTATTTATTACAGCCTTATTTCTCGCCTACTGTTAGGTCGCATGCGCTCGCAGCAGACGACGGAGCCGTGAAAGCGGCCGCGTTCCGTGCACAAAAGCGACATGGACATTTTGTGTACTATCTTCTTACGCCGCAGACGGAGAGGCAGTGCTGCGATAAAATATTTAAAGCGGATTGACGCACATCTTCATTTCTGCCGTTCCTGAGGCCCAACGCGTCATCACTAATCAAACCTCAACACTACTGCTGCATATCGATACAAACTTTCTTGCCGTTTTAGCTACAGTTTAGCGCCTTTTTCTTTGCAGTCTAGCTACTTCTGGCCATGGGATTTGGCAACATTGTTTAGAAAGTTGGCGATTCGGAAAGGTGGAATTAGCAAGGTATCATTGTTACGCTTTGTTCTAGCCTCTGCGTCGGCACAAAACACAACATTGAAACAGTTCAATCCCGGCCGCGGCGGTCAAATTTTGATGGAGGCGAAATGCTAGAGGCCAGAGTACTGTGCGATGTCAGTGCACGTTAAAGAGCGCCAGGTGGTCGAAATTTTCCGGAACTCTCCTATACGGCGTCCGTCATAGCCTGAGTCGCTTTGAGACGTTAATTTTCATAAAACCAAACACTGAAACAGTGGCAGCTTTCGTGAGAACCAATGTCGTTATACTACAAAACAATATTTTTCGCAAAATAATCAGTGCACCTACACCAAAGGTTCGTTTACATGACCCTGGACCCGTTAAAAGAACTCGTTCAAACCTCGCCACCCCCAATCGGTTACCAAGATTTAGCTCCTGAAGGGTTTTCCCAACCGCTTATTCTTTTCTCGTTGCGAGCAGAATAGCTCTGAAATTGCGCACAGTGAAAAGGGCTGCACAGACGCTATCATCATCTGGCAGCAATAGTTGGTATGAGTCGTCGGTTATTAGTTACGCCGACTGTACCTAACATTTGTTAGTCGCTGTGTCCGTTTTCAGCAGGAGTTTCTTGGTTTTCTTCTCACTGTTTTTCCCTCTCCTTCTAACGCTCAAGTGCTTAGCTCAGTACTTTCTTTCTTCTTTTGATGCTGAAAAGCTTAAGGCTAGCTATGGTGCGTTCCTTATTTCGCCGTGTTGCTTCTTCTTGGAAAAAGTACAATGACGACGTTAGCTCCAACTCCCACACTGCGCAGTGTCGCGCTGCCGAGCTTTAAGCCTTCGGTACGCCGTTAATCAAAAGGGCGTTAGGTTTAAATCCCTTGTCGCGGGCACCTGTGGCTTAACGTGCACAGAGAACTGTCTTTCCAGCCGTCTTAGAATACGGCCAGCGAAGACGTTTATGCCATTCTATCGGTGCGCAAAAAAGAAATAGCGTAAGCTTCCCTTTATAACGGCAGGGATCAAAACTGGACCGGAATCCCGGCGCTTCTGTTCGCTTCACCACCGACCTTCTTTCATCCAGGCCTTGTTCACTTCCGGCGTGCTTTCGTCCGTACACTCCTTACAGCTCACGGAACCCGAGAGGGCTTAGCAATGCTTCAACTGACGCACACTGGTCCGAACTCACGGAAGCCATGAAGAGAAGGGGGAGCGGGGGGCAAAAGAAAGAAGATGGACGACGTGGTACACCCTCTAAATCCACCTTCAGCTGTGGCGCGAAACTCATACGCTGCAACAGAGACCCTCCTCTCCCCGTACTGTTTCGCGCGGTGCAGTGTTCCGTGATCCCTGCGTGGAACAAATCCCCCGCCGCGCCGCCTGATAGGGCCATTCATTCTCGCGCGGGCTTATCCGGCGCGCGGGCAAGGGTCGTCTCTGCGGGCTTCGTGAAGCTTGGAACGCGAGCTGGAGCTTCTGCTGTCGCGGCCTCCGTTAGCGGGTGGATCCCTTTTACCGTCAGGAAGCCCCGCGAGTCGCACGCGCCGAGACACGTACCGTTCCGGCTGCCTGTCACGCGGGGAAGAGCGGGCGTCGGAAGGAATCCTCGCGTGGCCCTCGGTCGGTGCCGAGTTCGTTCACCTCTGCTGCCCGTGAGGAGCCGCTCACTTTCGGTGTGATGGCTCGCACGCTGGCTTTGGGCGAAGAAAGGACGCGGCGCTAATGAATGACTCGGCAAAGGGGGCCACGCACGCGTCCGCCCCGCGTGTGTGTGTCTGGCCTGAGAAGCCGCCCGCGGGACAAGCTATCTCTTTCTCTTTGGCGCGTAGCGGAACGCCGTGATTGCTCCGCGTGCGTTCTCCTCCTAGCAGCTGCTGCTTCTGGGAGCAATCTCTCGAAGCGCTCAACACGTCATTCACTTCCGCACCGGCGCGCGTGGGCCCTGAAAGACCTGTCTTCCGCGTGCGCTTCTGCGACTGCCCAGAGATGGAGCTTAAGGGAAAGGGCTGTGAGAATACCTTTCTTGGCGGCACTCTTGTATGTTGTTTCTTGGAGACGATCGTTGAGCGTGGCCATTCATGGTGGAGCTTGGGGGAAATAATCCTCACGAGCTGCCGCTTCGCCTTCATGGCAAGTTTCGAAAGTCACAGGGCTTGCTTCCGTACCTTGGTGCAAAAATAATGCTCACGACAGTCAATTTCGATATCAGGCAAGTTCCTCAACCGAAAGCGGCAATTTTAAGCAGCTTTTGTGGTTTTTTAATGTCATTGATAGGCGCTTGTGTAGACGCTTTCAATGATTCCTTAGTATATCACTTATTTGAAAACAAGTTTCAACGCCACGCATGAGATATATTGCATGAGGCATTGTATAAGAACCATCCGCTGCAATTGTATAAGCCTTGGCTCCCTCTTCTTTAAAGCATTGAACCTTAGCTCAGTGACCGTGGCAGACACTTCTCTAGACAGCTCACAGCCACGCAGTCTGTGTCCTTTCTCAACGTTCGGAGCTCTGCTTTCATCGCCTCGTCTCTTCCTAACGATGACAAAGTGTGCGCGCCTACACAGCCTCCGTCACTCCTTCCATACAAAGTCAGGCGTGAATGTGTTCCGATTACGAAGCTCTGAGGGAGAGGTTGGTTGCCCCCTTAGAATGCGGTACGACGGCCGAAGCAACGCTATCGTCCATAGTTTCGCGCCAAGTGGGAGCCGGATATCGTGTCTGTTTTTCTCCCGGCCTGGTGCGTACGCGCGATTTATGCTTGGCTTGCGCAACGTGAGCGCGTGTGTACGGAGGAACCCCGCTTCACTGGCACGACTGCAACATCTAATCTCTGACCGGGAAGCCTGCGGCGGTGTCAACTTTGCCCGCGCGGTCATTGCACTGTCGGACAAACCCCTTTCCATTTGCCCGCAGCTGGCCCTCACTGCTCCCACTTATCAGTGCTGCCCGTTTCCCGCTAATTCGCACACGCTTTTTTTTCCTAGGGAGAAAAGAGAGAGGGAGACACAGCGCAGAGCAGATTTAAGCATGCTGGAAGACAATTAAAATGGACATATATTCAACGTGTTTTGTGTTGCTGAAAGAAAAATGAATTAGATTGGCAGTGGCTTAACTTGGCTAACCCTAGAATTCAGAGAAAGACAAGGACGTTTGCTAAGCGTCTGAGGCTCGTCCATGGCAGCTCTGCTACACGCTTGCGACAGCCGTTCGATATATACCCACATGGCCACGTTGCTATGACGCGGTATCACATGATCTTACAACACCCCCATCGGATGTCATCGCGTGGCTTCACATCACCTCATCGGTGGTTCTTAGGGTCAAAGGTCAACGCAAAGGCCACCCAATGTCAAAAGGTTAAAGGTCAACTAAAGGTCATGGGTAAAGGTTAGGAGTCAAGGGTTCGACACCATAGCTGTACAACATATGGTCATACACTCCTAACGTGGTTGGGCTGAAGGTCGTTCAAGGTCATTCTCCGGCCTACGCGACGACTGCTTTACCTAGCGTAGGGAAGATTTTCGCTTCAAAACCACCTACTTAAACAACTGCACCTGCTGTCTCTTATTATTTAGTTGTTTAAAAAGGCCTGTGCTTTTTTGTTGGCTTATTTAAGCCGACATAAACTACTCTTACTTTTTAGAGGTAGGCAGTAACAGTAGTTTGGTTACTATTCGCCCCTGTCGCTTGGGTGTTTTGCCAAACGAACAAGTAAAAACTCTATACAGTGTATGTCCGTTAGGTGGCCTTAAAACGTCATCTACGAGTTGTTTTCTCTCTCATTGCACACGACTTTCCGCTACGCAAATAGCACTCAGTGCACGCAGTGAATGGGGGTGTCTTGCATGTGGGTTGTTGCATTTTCGTAAAAGCTATTTTTCTGGAGGATTGAACATACCCAGCAAATCTGGACAAAAGCATATTTGAGCATGAAACCGTTTATGAATGCAATTTCTTCTCGTAATGTAAGATGTCACTATAACATTCAATATATTCGCAGATCACCCGATGGCAGTCTGGTATTTTTTTTCTATTCACGTTTTTACTATCGTCAAAAGAGTTCCCCATTGGTTTTCTATGGCAGTCTCAACTGTTCGATGTGATCGCTGTAAACACTTGAAAAGAAAGAGTTTGCAACATATCAGAATAATTCACCATTACCTTCAATATTTTCATAACAATGTCTTACAGTTTTCTAATTTTTCAATTTTTTTTTTGCCCGAGAAGGCTAAACTTGAGCATGCCAGAAGGCTTCATATTTAATGAGCTCCTAGTAGAGACGACCAAGTTGATTTTCTCCTGAAGTCAATGCAAGGCTGCTCCATTAAGCTTTAGTCGACAGGCTGATAACGGATTTCGCGGCCGAACGTGGGCGTCTGCCGTTTGTAACCATGAGCTGAATTCTACGTAGATGACCTTGCCCGGCAGTGAGGTATTGTCGTACATTACTAGGTTCGGTCGCATTGCGTCATAAACTACGGCCATCTACTCCGAGCAGTTTCCGTCCTCTTGTGCGGTCGCTTTCTTCGCAAGGCAGAATCAACTTCTCGCTCTTTTTATCAGGTGTAGTGCGCTCGCGTTCCTTATATGCATCGAGCGTGCGTTTGCAGACAAGCTACACGAACCCAGTACTCTCACGCCTCTCGAAGCTACGTCCGCAATTGTCGTAGTATTCCACTTGAAGCTATCGCTGAACGAATCGCTATCTACGCTGAGAGAGCAAGTGACGACCAAGTGCGCTTGTGTAAGTTACAGAGGCCTCTACAGGTTCGCATGTAGAATTCAAGTGATGTCTTATTATCGCTATGCAAACGCCGCGCTTGTTAAGGCTTCACCTATTGCATCATGCGTGCTGCACTTGTTGCAGAAGCCAAGTTCGAACGTGAGGCTCACGCTTCAGGGTATTCTCCTGTTGTAAGTTTTGCGCACGCAGAAAATGCTGACTTGTGACCTTGCCGGGAGTAAAAGGAAGACACCAACTGGAATGGCGGCCACGGTCAAAAAAATTTTCTGGGGCAGTGAACCGCATAATGTGCACTCGCGGAAGAAGTACTTTCGTAAGCCTGTTTGCTTCCTCACTGCATTTCTAAGCCGGGTCGTTAACGCAGAGCTATGGCGCTGGCAGGGAAGCGGCCACCGAGAGTCGCGGACGGTTTTGAAGCAATGGTATAGGTTCAAGCAAATGCGAGCTTCCGCTCATTGCATATTTGTTTCGTCGTGCTGTAGGCGTTCTGTGCACGATGTAGTTTTTGTGAGCTGCAATAGAAGAGCATGTCTACGTGAAAGGAAAAAAAAAAGTGCGGATAAAACAATTTGTCAAAACAAACAAATTTCAGTGATGGTCATGTGGGGTCGTCTTTTTGGTATTCTCTTGCTTAGCTTGTTGTTGGAAACTTGATGAAGAGATCGAGTAACGGACATATATTTGTAGTTTTATGTGGTTGGTGGCTTATGTCCAAATGTAAAAAGCCTGGCCTCATACTGCCCTAGGCTGCTTTACTCACGTAGATATATCTGCTAGATACATATATAGATACTGCGCTAGATATATCCGTCTGACAAAACGTAAACCAAAACCAAATGTCTTTAAGCATTACAAGCCAAACAAGAGCCAGTCGTGTGTACTGCCTCCCGCGGAGCTGCTGCTGTGCCCCATATCTTCACGACTTCATGACAGTACAAGATAAACCCTACTGATTTGGGCTCGCCGCGCAAATACGGCGTGTCTGCTCCTGTTCTCGGCTTGTGTACATGTGTTTATCGGGTTGAGTGCTCGTTCGAAAACGCTTAGTCGAGTTTGCAGACACAAGTCCCGCTGCATCCTTGTATGGAAGGTCGGGTTGCCTCTCCAAGACCTTTGGCCTGCTCTCCAATGATAGTCGCTTCCTTGTTTTGTATTTTTTTTTGCCTGAGAACAGCATACATGTTCAAGCAGTCCTTTCCCTCGCCGCATTCTGTATGTGCTCGTGCGGGCTGGCATTGAGCGAGCACTTCATGTCACGTTTGCCAACCTGAAGGGAGTGGACAAGCCTCTCGCAGCACTGACACGGCTGTCAAGACCGGTCGCTTTCATGTAGCGAGCAGCGATTGGACGTTCCGAGGACATACCGTCATCTCCAAGATTGTTTTTCGCCATGTTATCGGTTTCTCGATGCCTATCGGATGTAGGCACATAAGATCGCCGAGGCCTGCGGTAAATTGTAAAATCTCCGAAGCGCACTATGTTTTGTCACTTGGCTGTGCTAAGGTGTTCCGAGACGTCTTGCATTGTCTGCTTGCAGGGTATTTCCTGCTCACAGCCTTAAGCTATTCTTATGACGTGAAAAACGTTTTGCTCGCGCCAAGTTGACTGCAAACATAGCTATGCTATTAAGCGGGTCCTTGCAATTCGTTCTTTCCTCTTTTTGCCCGTACTGTACGATGTTTTTTTTTTTTTGTAGCAACTGAAAAGCAGAATGGCCGGGTCCTTGGAAAGAGTGAAAAATAGTTCCTTTTCTGATTGTTTTCGGAGTAAAGAAAAGCAAACAGACAGTGCCGCCGGCTTCTTCAAAAAGCAAAGGTAGGGGAGGTCCAAGCACTCCTTCCGCGTCACTCTATTTGCGCAGCTCTTAAGTGTCGGGCTGTGTTGCGCACGCGCAGCAATAGAGACACAGCACAGCGGGCCCTGCAAAGTGGAGAAGGGCGTTTAAGCGCTATATAGAGCTGGCAATGCGTCGCCTGTCTGGTGCGAGGAACAAAAAGAAAGCGCACCCCGCTCACTGACGGTGACTGAAGGACCAAGCGCGAAGAGGTCTCTCGGATCTTTGCACAAGAACGGGCGGTTGCCCAGACCCTTCTTCTTGAGGCACTCGAGCTTTTAAATCCCTGTTGCTTCTCGAGCACGCTTAGAAGACGTGGTCGTCGGGGTACCTTGAGTGCACGCGGTTTGAATGGTGCGCCGCTCTGAGTGCACCAACTGCTTCAACCCTCATGCACTCACCCCCTCTCTGCGTATTTCGTCCTGGTGTTTTGGTGCAGCGCCACGAGAGCTTGGTGTCGGGCCCCGAAGAAAGCGAACAGCGTTAGCCGTGCGGCTGTTCGAAAGGTCACTGAACGCGAGAAATGCCTACAAGCAGTATACCATAAGCCTCACGTATCCTGTCTCCAAACTTAGCGGTTTCAACCCCAACAATAAAGTCGAAAGAAGATTCCGAACTGCTAACTTCTGGATCTCTGTCAAGAATGTTCTTTGTATCTGTACCTTCGTATTTGTTGTGGCGTTAGGAAGGAATCGTTAACTGAGTCCACGTTTCCATTACGCGTACCTGTCTGGTGCCCTTCGAAGGGGAAATCAAACCAGTCTGTGGACCACGACTGTTAGCTGAGGCAGCGTACTGTTTCGCATGCTTTATACACTGCACCGTCGAAGCAAACGCGTATGGTGAAGCGCCTTTGTACCTGAATCGATTGATGCGAGCACTGGGGCAGAAACAGGGCGCAGGATTTCTGAAACTGAGCAAAACTTCACATCGTAAATATCTGGAGGACTTTGATTGAGTGGCTCGTGTCACCCGAATGACGCTCGCGACACTGTGCCATAGTGCGATTAGTGCACAACAACGATACGAAAGAATTAGTACCGCCATGTAATTAAGCCCAAGAGTGTTGATGGAGGCAAAAATAATGAATCCTTCGCAAAAACAGGGCGCAGAAATCTTTAATATCGAAAAAGTTGACGAGGTTAGTCGGCGCAGCATTTTCCTATAGCCTTCTACACTCCACATTGCGAGGGAGGGGGAGGGGGTAGAGGGAGCAAGATGATTATAGGAAGCGACGATCAACGCAAGATGCACATCAGTTAGCCTTTGCAAATGTCCATCATGCACATACACACGCGTAACAAATTTGTTCTCTCTTGTGCACGTGCATGGCTTTCTTTCACGTCTCATCCAGGTTGTGCAGCACTGTACCCAAGTAAAAGTGGAAGACGGGAAGAAGCCTTCGTCATTGGCTAGTGCGCGCCGCTGAAAGCCGAGAAAGCTCTCCCGCGCAATTCGCTCGGGGTGCCGACAACGTCGGAAGGGTTCGTTCTCCCTACAGCCCCACCCTTGAGTGTGTAGCCACTCGTGCCACCCTTCTCTCGAGGTCCCCCTAGCTTCAGTTCATTTTGTGTGTGCCCGTCTGCCGGAATTTCCTTTGCAACAGCTGCCCGGGGACGTCTAATATTTATAAACGCGCACCCGTCAGCGCTCCCTCTTCTCGCGTTCGAGAGAGTTGGAAACGGTATCTCAGAAAAGATAAAGGTGACAGCAAGGAGTGAGCCTCTATGCCTTTATTTTGCGATTGCTTTTCCTGATCCTTCTGCAAGGAACGCTTCTGGAGAAGAATAAAAACGAAATGAAACAGCTCCTAGGAGCTACTTCGCTGCCGTGTGTTTCGAATGCCTTTATGCGAATGTGGCCTCTTTGTCGTCAACGCTGTTGTTGTAGTTCTCACAAGTTATATTGTGTGTGTCTCCCATTGGCAGCTGGCACAGAATAGCTCATTTGTGCCTGCCGGTCGCTCATGCGCTAATTGTTAGTTGCCAATCATATGCAGTTGACACGACACGAAGTAAGTGATTTTTCTTTGTCCTCAATGCTTTCTGATTGTAACCTCGGGAGTGAGAAAAAGGAGACTTTACCGATGGGGAAGTCAAGAATCGAATGATGTTCCTCCGCTAGGCGGACAACAGGCAACCAACGCTTAGCCATCCTCTCTCCCCACTAAGTGTACGAGTGCGGAAAATTTTCCCGCTGAATTTATTCTTACGACAACGCCTACAATAAATTCGCTCAGCTGAGGACATGCGCATTTATTTTTTAGATTTCATTTTCCGGACATCTCGCAGAGTAGTGCCTGCGGGCCATGTTTCTTAATACAGTAGTACGTGTCTCGCACACATCATTCCTATATACTGTATATACTGTTTTTATGGAGGAAAAACGCTAAGGCGCCCGTGTGCTGTGCGATGTCAGTGCACATTAAAGATCCCCAGGTGGTCGAAATTATTCCGGAGCCCTCCACTACGGCATCTCTCTCTTCCTTTCTTCTTTCACTCCCTCCTTTACCCTTCCCTTACGGCGTGGTTCAGGTGTCCAACGATATGAGACAGATACTGCGCCATTTCCTTTCCCTCCAAAACCAATTATTATTATTATTATTATTATTATTATTATTAATATTATTATTATTATTATTATTATTATTATTATTATTATTATTATTATTATTATTATTATTATTATTATTATTATTATTATTATTATTATTATTATTATTATTATTATTATTATTATTATTATATACTGTACGAGGTGTCGTTATATCCTCGCCGCTTTTTGCGGCCTTTGCTTCGCGGCGCGCAGTGCAGGAGTAAAATATGGGGGGATTTCAATAGAGTAAATTGCTGAGATAGTTGGTTCATAATGCGCAATGGTGGAAACAGCGGTGTTGTGTGTGCGCCTCTTTGTTCTGACCCTGCGTCTGTCTCGCTGGTTCCACCATTAAGGAAACTTGTGCGGCCACGGAATGCATCCGACGTGCGCTTCTCTGAGTAAAGCGTCGTATACACCAAAGGAGACGCCGCCCCACGAACCACCTTCCTCTGTGCAGCTGCGCGGCTGTCTCATGTTCGTTCACGCCATCACGCTACACGCACCGCTCACGTCTGTTGGTTTTCTTGACGAATGTAGCAGCGCTGGCGATGCATATGTGGGCTTTTATGTGGCTGCACAGCCGAGGGACTTAAGAAAAATTAATTAGGGTTATGCTTTTTCTTCCCTGCGCGCGTCCCATGTAGGCTTTTTTCGTGTGACCGTGCTCCGAATTAAGTAGTCCGTCCTTGGCAATGAGACAGCCAGTCAAACGCTGTTGTTCAGCTTGTTCAGTGACATACAAGCACTATCGTGAAGACTATCACCCCGCTTTTATCGTGTTATATTAGTCAAACCCTCTATGGGGCAGGAGGGCAAACCAGTCTACAAAATCTTTACGAGGAGTCTGAATTCGGTGCCTCAACGTATCTTGCGAGCGAAGAAGGTCCACAATGTCGCATACCCACTCAGTCAAGCTGTCCGTATTTTCATCTGTGCAAAAAAAAAAAAAATCGCATGCTTGGCTTTCCGATACCTCTACCAGCTTATGATTAACAGGAAAGGCGCTGTGCTTAGCTAGCTAGTATATTTTCGCGGTTTTCTTGTGGACCATGCCCTTTTTGACAGAAGTGCTCTTTATTGGAAATCTTGGAGGCAGTTTTTCACCGAATAAATTTCAAGCCATACCTTAGTCGCCGTTAATTTATTAAATGGCTTGACAGAGATGATAAATGATAGCTTAATCGATCACGCCACCGGAGCAATATAGCAAGTGCCTTCCTTGCTGCAATTCCTCTGCTAACGTTGGGGTGGAGGAGTGCGGGCTAGATGTGCGGGGAACGCAGAGATGACCCTACTGGGAGTTTCATTACAAACTAATTTAATACTCATCCAACGACCACCGCGAATGGTCTGCAGTTTGCCGTCAAGCTTCACTGCAATGATGTGTGCCCTTTTTCATTGCTTGTTAATATTCTAGTTTCTTTTTTTTTTTGCAGCTGTTCTACAGTCGAATTGAAAAACCCGCCAGCGGCACGGTATATAATTTGTTGTTTGCGTGTGTTGAAATTACGCATACTCACGAAGGGTGAATGGCCAAGGTTTAACACCATTGGTTGTCTTCTTTACAAAGTCTTTTTCTTCCTATCTTACGCATCTCTTATCTTATTGCTGAACCCTTTTAAGGGACATTTGACGCTTTGCAGCCACTTCATAGCGTAATGTACGGCCTTTACCTCAACGAGTCACTTATAAGCGGCCTTTACCGCACGCTATAATAAACTGAGCCAGATGATTGTTAAGGCTAAAGTCGTTTTAAAACTCGGTGCCTCTGCTGTAAGCTTCCTCCGTTGTTTACTCGTGGCGGTGCCCGGGCTGTGACGCGGTTTCCGGGGTGATATATTCCAAGACCCTCCATCTGATCCCTGCGATTTATCAGGGGCTGCTTTGAATTGCAAATGCCACGCCAAGCGCGCAAAGTGCGGCGCTCATGAAGTTCTCGCTTTCTGCACGCACCGCTGACGTTGAAATTGAGAAACCGCTCTGGCGTTCGTTCCCTGCCTGCCTTGGCTTTTGCCTGTCGGCCATTCATCGGCCGTCAGAGGCGAGTCCCGTAAGTGGGGACGGCTGCTCCATCAATTTGCACGCAACTTGACCGCCGTAAGCTTGGCTGACGGGCTTTCAGGACGGGTTGCAAAGCACGCCTTGGCTTCCGGTAGTTACTTTCGAAGTGAAAAGAAGAAATGCGGACACTTTGGGAGCCGCTGGGGCCAGCCTTAGGCCTAAACCGTAGAGGCGCGCCGGTTGGGATATAAACTGAAGAATGCAATATTTTTGTGGAAACTTTTATTTGCCTCAGTGGTTTAGCAACCATGGCGTTCTGCATGGGGCTAAACACGAGGACCCCACGCGCCTGCGGCGATTTTTTTTTCTTTATTGCCTGGCTTTGACACAGAAAATTGCACATAACAAACAATCAACAAAAGACAAACGCTATGTACACCCGACTCGAAGTCAGCCAGCATGAGTCTGGCTTCGTCACCTTAAAATTCACGCAGTGTACAGAGTGGCTCTAGTCTTGAGAGCCACTCCGGAGGCTCCGCTGCGGCCTTCTGAATCGCATGTAGATGCAGGCGGAAATAAAAATTTTGTCGCTGACATTTTTATGGTAGCTAAAGGAATCCATGTGGTCAAGTCCTAAGTCCAGCATGGCGACATCTCGATGTCAGTTAATGGAATAGCTGATTCCCTAGTGTATCCGCCGCGGTGGCTAAGTGGCTCCGGCGTTCGGCTGCTGATTCTAAGGTCGCGTTTCGATCCTTGCTGCAGCGGCTGTTTTCGATGGAGGCGAAATACGAAAACGCCTGTGTGCTGCTCGACGTCAGCTCACTTTAAAGGAGCCTCTGTAGTCTAAATTAATCCGGAGCCCTCCACAACGGCGCCCCTCATAGCCTATGATCAAGCGGGCATCCAGGCACCTTAGTCGGGCCGAGATCGCCGCTATATAGTGTCGCTCAAGGAAGCCACACGCAGACGCTAGAAGAGGAGATGGAAAAACGCCCAGACGAACAGTTCTCGGTTGCCTGAGCAGCACCAGCTCGACCAGAAGAGGCAAGAGAGGAGGTTCCGGATTGACGCGGCAGCGCGTATACATGTTCCTTCCAAACGGCTTTATCCGAGTCAGCCTATCCTTAGCAGTCGGGCAGACTCAGCCGACCCTCTAACTAATTAAACGTAAGCCATACGGTTTTCAGCCCGACAGGCCTACTCGACCCGACTTTGTCGAGCTCATGTAAACGCCCAGTATGTGGAGGCCAAGCACGCGGAGGCGTTGTACCGAGGGCACGGGAACGTTGGCCGTTGACAGTGACGTCGACGCGGTGATCGTGTCCTCGCAGCTGGATCTCGAGGAGTTCTGATTTGTTGGGGCGGGCAAGCGAGGTTTATCTCGCCCGTGAGCCCCTCGACCTTCTTCACCGCGATTCTAAGAGTGTCCTGTGCCGGCCCGATAGACCCTCTTGTGGTCCATACTGTAATATCTTCCGTGTACACTTTATGATGCTGGTCAGAAATTCCGGCCAGCGCATATATGGCTACGCTGAAGAGTGAACGAGACAGTACACCTCCATGCGAGATCCCTCTGTTTGCAAGTGAGAACATCGGGGTGGACACCGCTCCGACGACTGTCTGTGAGAAGAGCTTTCGCATAGTTCCAGATCAGCGTTCCACATCCGGAGCTGGCGAGTGTGCGGAAGATGTGACCGTGCCTGGCGTTGTGCTCGTACAGTGCAAGCATAGCTGGGTGTTGGTCGTGGGTTTGTGCGTGTGGAGGACGTCCTGCGCCGAGAGGTGCGGTCGGAAGCCGAAATGGGTCGGGGTGTGAAAAACCCCGCAGACTCGAGGTGCGGTTGCTGGTGGTGGAGCACGATGTGTTCGAACAGTTTGCCTACGCAGTTAGTAAGCGAGATGGGCCTGAGGTCCTCGAATTTGTCTTATTACTGTTGTGTTGTGGAGTGCTACAACTGTTTGCGAAATTCGCGAAGAGCCAGGAACCGCCCGTGAAAATTCACCTTTTCTCAGGCGAGTGGTGCGAAAAGCTAAGGTGCCAAGTGTGGATTGCAACTGTACGCAGAGTCTAGCTTTTTTTTGTTTTTTTTGCACTGGTATGGGCTTAATCCACATCGGTAGCAGTATCAGTACCCGTAGGCATAGCTCTGAGACTGACAGGAATGCTAGACTCGCTCGCTGTAGAGGCGAATGAGCCCTAATGATTTTCACGGGTGAGAAGGCAATGCTTGTCTTAAGCAGACAGGTTTAAATGAATATGATAGCATTGCGGATATTAACAGGATGGAGGGTTGAGCTATTTTGTTTTGGTCTATTTCGAATTAGCAGCGCAAAAATACGAAACGCGGAGCTGTTAGCTGCACGCTTTCAGCGCTGTGTGTGTCGATCGCTTATTCATTTTTCGGCTCAGTTTGTCGCGGTGCTTTCTGTTTCGAAATGGCGCTTAACGACACTCGACGGCAGTTTTCGGTTCAGCTGTGGTTAGTGCGAGATCATGATAGCGCCTCTAGAGACTTGTGGCTTTATCTGGGCCGTGGGCGCGGCAAGCGAAACATCGTCAGCTGATTTTTGAGCGCCTAAATCTTGCACGCGCCCGCTATCTAACGTCGGTTTTTAATGTAATGCAAACCAGGAAGGCGTTATCATTAACATCCAGCAGAGAGTTAGGCGGGACTACGTTTACCTTTTTTTTAGTGTTGCCGTACTGCGCTGCTTTTAAGCTTCATTACTTTCGGCTGTTACTTTATTATGATATTATGCTACCTGACATCGTCTGCGAGGCACTTCAATTTCATTTCAAGTGGATGCTCAGTGGGGAAGGCGCATCTTTGTCTTCGCACCTAATAATTATTTTTTGTGCTGTTTAAATTTTTTCGGCTCTGAATAACGTTGCTATAAGCTTTCCTGTTACTTTTAAAAACGCAGTAAAACACAGCTGTGTTCTTGAAACCGCACAACAAACTATACATCCAAGCAGGAGCTTCGAAGACAGGTTATTTTCGTGCGAGAACCGTGTTGCAAGGAAGAAACCCAAGCAACCCTGGTCCCAGTTTATGTAATCCTCTCCAATAAGGGCGCTAATTGGTCGCTCCCAAAGTGCCGCAAGCCGAACCTGGGTATCCCTGCTATTGCGTCTCGCTCTAAACTTGGTAGTTGTGTTAAAATTATTTCGCTGAAACAGCAGTAGTATCGCGTTATTCTGCCGAAACGTCGGTGCAGTCGTTGGAACCCTCCACCGTCCACCCTCAGAAGCGCCACCCACCTCTACCCTACTTCTAACGCAGCTTGGTCGCATCAATTTGAATCATATCCCGTCAATTTTTAAATATTTTTCATTGCCGTCGATTCCGTGGTTCTAACCTGGAAGGACCTGAACTCGGACAGTTAAGGCTGCCAAACGCGCCAAACGCCGTGTGGCTCTCCTTGCCTTGTCGCAACAATTCTCTCAAACGACGAACCTTCGAAAGAAGCAGGTGAATCACGCGTGGAAGGCATCGTTTACTCCCTCTCTTTTCGTATCGAACAACTTCTGAGTTTTAGGACGAGAGCACAATTGCAGACGTACTAATCCCGGGCATGAATCTTGCCTTGTGCTCCGAACTAACCCCAGCTTACCCAAGTTACTCGGGTAAGCTCGGTGAGTTCGGAGGAGCGTCGCGCCAGCTGCAGCCAATGCGAAGCAGGTGGCAGTCGGCAGTTAAATTAATGTTTGGTCGCAAGAAGTTTCTCAGGAAGAACAACATGGGTGGCACAATCCCTACCAGTGGCAGTGATAGAAACAGCCACCTGCCTTTGCATTGGCGCATCGCTTAACCGTTGCGCCACTGCGCTGGTAGCGGTACGAGGACTTCGCGCGATCTGTGAATATTAAGTCGATAATGACCAGTCCCGCATATATGGGCATTAACCCAGTAAAGCTTAAGTGTCCCTCGCTTTCACACGTGTACTCGGGTTAACTACCTCAAAAGCCTACCACTTTTTTGCTTGTATTACGTGACGTGCACGAGTATGTACATGCAATGATCAATTGCAGACGAAGAACTCCAGGAAAAGTCGCGTACGTCTTCGCAGACGTTATTTTGGTCCGGGCGAAGTGACACGAGGAAACCGCTCTTTCCATTGGGCAGCCAGCGTGTGGGGACACCCCATGTGTACAGTGTAGCCTCCGTGATTCGCGCTGAAGCACTCGCATAGCAGCACTCCTCAGGCTGGTCGGTGTTCTCCCGCGCCTTCCTTCGCACGGCGTGTCGTTGTCTCGGAAACCGCCGCTAAATCGTCCGGATACGCCCTTACGTGACCGCGGCAGCTCCGTTTCCCCTGTCCGGGTTTGTTCCTTCTTCTTGCGCTTATTCTTTAGTTTTATTTCTTTTTTTTCTTTTCTCGCTCTTCGTGCTGTCCTTGCTATCTTTTCGGAAGTCACGTACATCGTTGCGGGACTCTCTGCCAGATATATATCTCCTCGCATCTGTTGTTGCTCCGGGATTCCACGCCATGGGTTCCGGCGCAAATAAATGCCAACGTCAATGTGTGTGTGCGTGAGTGTCTCCTATGGCACCGAAACCGACCACGGAGGGTGAGCGATGTGGACCCTCCGGTGTCTGTACCGTAATCTCCGCGGTTTAAGCTGCGCAGCTTTCATGTTCTGTTCTTGATCGCTTATTCCTCCCCAGCGTGGACTAGTGTTTCGAAGCCGTTGGCTGACAGATTTTTTTTATCATGACCGGCGTGATCCAGCGGCCGAGTGCGGTGACAACAACCGTTGGCTCTGTGTGTTCGTCTCAATCAGCTGCGTGCCTTTGTCTTGTGGCCGATAAGCGTATCTCTGTGACGTTCTCTGAAAGGAATATAATGACTGGAATGTGAAGCGAAAGTAATGACATGTGATGACGTCAATGAATTCTCTTTTTTTCTGCTTGGATGCATCTTCGTCATCGCCTCACAGTAACACCACGATAGAGTAAGTGAAGGTCAGGTCCTAAGTAAGCTAAAGCCTTCGGCTGTTTGTTCCCTGATGACTGCTAACACTGGGTGTGAAAACCCTGCATCATCCAATGGAAACGACGTTGTCAGTGTTATTGCTTGGGGACAGGTGTTTCCTCGAGGATACTTCTGAATCCTCAATATTTTCTCGCGTTAAAGAAAAAAAAAGAACGCGAACTCGTAAACCGTCGTGTCACTTTGCCCTGCATGCAAGTTATGCGCCGTCAAATGCGGTACACTTCTGACCGCCCTCCCACATCTTACACGCTCCTCCTTCACGGTAGCCGACTTCCCTTTCTTATCTTTCAATCTCTCGCGGTCGTAACAGCGGGTATCCACGACTGGACGCGCGCATACACGGTGCGTATCCTGCTGTCCTTTTATTTCCCTCCTATTTTTTTTCTTTCCTCTAATTCTTTGGGTCGGATGCTGGGCATGTACTACTCTGCTTCCACCAGTAGCAACCAGGAGCGGTAGCAGCGCCGTATCCGGGCAATGAAACCGATGCTGGCGCGCGCTTGGCATCGCCGCCGACACCTTGAGGCGGCCCCCTCCCCTCCACCCCCTCCCCGATGCCTCCCTCTCACCCTTGGTAGCCTCCGTTTGTTTATTTCCGACGGTACGCGCTCTGAATTCCTGCGGGACCGTTCGCGGCGGGATGACTCGGTTGCGCGGGAGCCCGGCTGATCCATCACTGTCCCTTCCTCCTCCTCCTCCTCCTCCTCCTCCTCCATTCAATTTCGTTGCCTTTTCTTTTCATTCTCACTTTTTTCATTCTCTACGCAGCCCGCCTGCATGCACGACAGAGAGAGAGAGAGAGCAGTATATGGCTGTAGTGTTCAGGTATATAGTGTCTAGCTTCTTTTAACTCCCCCAGTTAGGAGAGGGATGGAGGGAGGGTTGAAGTTTGCCGCGTGCGCCTTTCACCTTCGCTTCCTTTTTTGGTCATCAAAGTGAGTGGCAGAGTGGGAGGCGGTGCTTTATTTACTTTCGTTTATCAACAGTGACAGCGGGCGATCTCCTATTGGCTCAAAAATCCGGAGAGACGCTAAACTCGAAAGCTGCGCTGACGCGGTGGCGTCGTGACCGATGATAGTGGCGAAATATTGGTCGGGAGCGCGTGGGTCCTGGTGGAACGCGCGTCAACTGCTGCTCCGTACTGTTCAGGTTTTGGTCATTTGTGTCCTCCCTTGTGTGGTACCTCGGAATGAAGAGTTTCCTGTCCCTTTTCGTAGCCACGTAATGATTCTTTGGCAGCTTGGCATATTCCTGGTTACTTGTACTGTATGTATGTCTTGAGTTTTGCCCTAGTGGACGAAATGTATTGTGCGGAATTCTTTTTTTTTTTTGGTTAGCTGATAAAATCGTACTTTTTTCTTTCAGTGCGTACACTCTATTTATATTACCGGCTTGCATTTTAACCTGCTGTAATAATTGTTCAATAAATGTAGGCCGGGCTACGGTGGCGGCACCGGTTGCTGCGTGCACTGTAGACAGCAATGAAAAGAGCTACGCTTGCGCCAACTGAGCTCCATCTCAGCAGTTCTTTTGCCTTTATATATAAGCTTGGCATGCTCGTTCACTACCGTTACCATAAAAGAAAGAAATCAAGCTGCTCATCATAGCTGACGTCATGCGCAAGAAAGTCTCGTAACCAATCTCGTGCACGCGATTCTTCTGCGACCGATGCGAGCAAATTCGAGTGCATCAATCAAAACATTGCTTGCGTTCAACCTCTTCTTGCTGATCGCGTCTGTGAGGAGGTGCAAACAAGGATCCTCCTCCCGAGTCCCTAACCCACTGCTTTTCATAAACCCGACACGGTCTATTCTCCTCTAAAATATTTTTTTTCATTCATTCAGTAAAAATATCAGACGAGTGTAAAAATGGAAGGGAGGTCTCCGACTATGTACTCGGCTAGAAGCTTGCGTAGCTCTTGCTAAACCTGCGTTTGCGTTAGAGTACACTGTGATACAGTCTTGAGCAATATGAGAAGGAAGAAACGTTTTTCACAAAATTGCGAATTTTCTGCTTCTCACTCGACTGAATCTGAGAATACCTTTTGTATATTATGCAACAAACGGAAAAATATCTCTAAACAAAGAAACTGTGCTTTTCACACATAATTCTGGAGTAATCAATAATTGAATGTCCAAGCTTTGTTCCCTTTTTTTATTGCTCACAACTGCAGTGTTACAAGAAATCTCAATTATTCATGGCAAAGGGTTTCTGTAGATGTGTCCTATAGCACTGACTGTACGAAGCCAATTCGGCGTATGCAACCTGAAGCCTAGTGATCTGAAATGTTGACCCTTTGCCTCAGCGCATGGTATCGGTTTCTTGACAGCTTATTTACGTATGACGATACGGCGCGACTAGTGCCGTGTTAGCCATCATGGTATCGCTTTGGTTTGATCGTTTTAGTTTCTTCTTTGGCTGCCATTTACAACTTATAAAACATAAACCTAAGTGACACCAAGCATACCAGGAAAACCGTGCAGTCACACGGCGCATCGACAATGTACATTGGGCGCAGGTCAAAATTTACAAGTCTTTCCATCGGAGATGTTTCGTTAGCTGATCGGTCTGTGCGTTCAAATTAAAATTCGCTTGACCTGCCGGTGTTCTGTTGTGAAATCAGTGCTTTTATGAACACGCTCAGTCCTTAGGATGTTCCGCTATAACCACCGCCATTGACACTTCGCCTTAGCCTGAGCACAGTGTACCATCTGTAAGTCAAAATAATTCCATGCCGTCTGCGTTACGCAGGAGACATCATTATAGGGTTCCTTTGAGACAAATAAGCGTTCTAGACTGCTATGTTTTACCCTTCTTTTGCAGGTTGTGGCTTAGAAAGTTACGTGCAAAATACGTAAAAATAGGAGATGCCCGTTTATATCCAACTGTCTGAGATCTCCTTTTGATGACGTACATCTTCCACTGGAAGTAATACTCGTCCTTTACTTATTTACTGCGCATTCTTTGCTTCATGCTGTAAGCGTTTACTCAGCCACGCTTCCGAAAAGCCACCTGGTGGCGACACGGGTAGTTTCACCGTTTCCTCAACACTGCGCACAGAACATAAATACTGAGCTTTTGACAAATGTTTACGAGAACCCTGGGAGAGCGGCGGGACCAACCGACTGGAAACTGAATTGGGGATGGCGCAGCCTTCCACCGTATACGCATGACGCTCAGGGAGCTACAGGCGACAGCGGAATCGTGGCGCGAAAAGACCCAGATTGTCACCGTGTGTCTCACGGCTTTATTTTTCTTCCGGTCTCCGGATTGGTAGAGAGGGAAGTGGAAGGCAGGGAGCGAGGGAGGTAGTGTCCCCCCCCCCCCCCCCCCCGCCTTTGCCTACATAGCCTGAGTCAACCGGGGGCCAGGGCGGTCGGTCCATTAGGCCGATGGCTTCTGAGCAGCGCTACGCGCGGTAGGGCGCTCAGAATGAAAGCGTTTCTCTTCCACGTGCTCTCCCTTCTCCTCTATTTATTTTATATACGGCAGGAGACTTCCGGCGACGGGAGGAGGAAATTATTTTTATTGCCCGCCCTCCACTTTGCGTCTGTTGGCGCACCGCACGTGCCGAGACTGCGCAAAAGTAACACTATTGGAAGCGGGGGTAGGAGCGCGCGGGGTAGCTGTCAAACAGGAGCGGAAAGAAAATGCAAGGAAAGCGGGTTAACACACTTTACGAAAACAAGGTGCAGCGTGCGACCCTCTAATTTATAGCGCGTTGAACTCTGCGCTGTGTTGTGTTGTGTTGGGTTTTATGGCACATAGGCAGCTAAGGCCATCATGCGCCAGGCTAAAGGTATAGAATAAGTTTCGTGCAGAATGTTTACAAATGGGAAATATTATCGATGGTGTAGATGGCCTAAAATATTGTACTATCTAGTAATAACATAGGGGAAGAAATTTGAAAAAGGCTAACTGTACGTTGAACTCTGCAGCGCGAGCTGCGTAACGTTGGGTGGTCATTTTTGGTTATTAAATGTTAAACAATGATCAGTTTGTTTGTTTTTTTTGTTTGGCACGCAGACGTCAGTTGTCTGATGTCGAATAAGTTTGTATTTTCATGAATCTCTAAAACTGATTCCTTTGTGCTGCGCACACCGCGATTAACTGAAACGATTTTTCTTCACGGCATTCATTTATAGCTCCTGTAACACATAGTTTTGAGATGTGTTGTGGAGTTGGTTCAAGCGACAAACAGTATATTATGGAGTGCTCGTACCCAGACTGTTACTGTATGTCGTTCAAGCTTGGTTACGATCGGTGTTTTGCTCTTGGTATTTTTTTAATACTGATTACTGCTTCCTATAACTTCATCACTACTCCTGCTCTAAGGCTATGTGCGAAATGAGGGAATGAGTGAATTAAACGGGATCGGGGTGCCTAAGCGAGCCGTCGCACCACAACTGTGTTCTACGCTGGGAGAGCTGGTCGATCCTTTAACCTCGTAATCTTGATTGTGGCATTATAAGGCATTTTATCACTGCCTCTTTCTTTCTCTCCTGCCGCAGTGGCTCAGTGGTTATGGCGCTGGGCTGCTAATCTGAAAGACGCGGGTTCGATCCCGGCCGTGGCGGTCGAATATCGATGGAGGCGAAATTCTAGAGGCCCGTGTACTGTGTCATGTCAGTGCACGCTAAAGAACCACAAGTGGTCGAAATTTCCAGAACCCTTCACTACGGCGTCCCTCATAGCCAGAGTCGCATTGGAATGTTAAACCCCCATAAACCATATTGCTCTCCCTGAGTGTTCGCACATGTTATATCGTTTTATTGCTAATTGAACTCGGAGGAGACGGAAACTTACTGCGCTTCAAAAAGCGTAAAAAATAGACTCAGTGTGAAACGATTTACACTTGTTTGAAAATGGCAAAAGCCTCAACTTAGGTTGGCTGTCGAAGGAACAAGAGAGGCTGAATTCTAAACAGTTGTCAAACAGAATAATCGTACAAGCACGAAATACTTCATGCAGCAGTGCTTGCAGTGATCTCACGGCGATCGAAATCGGCTGAGTTCGTAGAAATCAACGATTTCTAGGCTCAGTATAACGCAGGCCGTTATCGGTCGCAGTCTTGTACGTGTATACACGGAATTTGCGCGCTTAAATTAACGCGAACAAATGCGAACAGTTTGACGTTGGCATGTTGCATGGCGCCGCCACAGGAGGGTTTCGGAACTTTTATTATTAATTGGTTTTTTTGGGGAAAGGAAATGGCGCAGTATCTGTCTCATATATCGTTGGACACCTGAACCGCGCCGTAAGGGAAGGGATAAAGGAGGGAGTGAAAGGAGAAAGGAAGAAAGAGGTGCCGTAGTGGAGGGCTTTCGGAACACGCGAAGCAGTAATATATCCACGGAGGCAACCGGTTCTGGAAGGCAAGCATGATCTAGTTCTCTGTTGCACCTCCACTGCTACGCGTGCACAGTATTATCCGAGGATTCACGAGGTATGTAGCCCTGTCACTAGCTGAGCCGTTTTATTCTTCGTTCAAGCCAGGGAATGCGATCTGCTATCCTCGCGGACACAGGAGACGCCTTGGCGTGTTATTATCGAATGCGATCTTTTCGCTATTCTGGCTTAATTTGAAAGCATCATATAGGGTTCAACGAAACTGAAACGTGCCTTGTATACAGAAATGCTCATTCCGCAGAGTTCAGAAAGTCTGGACCTGGTTCAAGCCTGAACCCGCTATTCATAATGCATGTGCTAGCATACGGAAATAAAATAGCAAGCGTAACGGTGCTATAGAAGTACTCCTGCACTCTGGCACATACTGCGCGTATTTTGCACGTCGCAGTGAGACAGTCACAGAGCTCCAGATGCATGGGCTTGAAACGATCTTGTCGTTATCCTCCCGAGGACTATTTCATAAATGCGCTAACTACACTAACAAGCTACGGCGCACTTTCAAGGCTATTTTTCCTGTTTTGCTTGTCCGCAGTGCTGGTTTATCCAACTTAATCCGCGAGAAGGCTCTGACCAAAACCGTGCAGTAGAACTGCGTAAGAATGTCTATGCGGAGGTGACCACCCGCAACATGGGATGTTTAAAAAGCCTCACCGATCTCATCCCGTTGGTTTTGTTGCTTATTCAGTACTTTCCACGGTATTTCGGGGAGGGCACCCGTGAGAGGCGGTCCGCTGGTCCCTTCAGCTGTCACGAACAGACCGCCACGCAGTGTTAGTTGTCCCAAAGGAATTCCTCCCCGACTTTCCATTCGCGAACAAAGACCTCGACGCGCCGTTGCGGGAGGGAGCTGGCATCGGTCGCGGGGTATTGGCGTAAGCGAGCATCGGCTCGCCGAAGCAATTCCGGTTTATAGCGAAGCCGGTTTGTCGCTTACGGAAGTTCGTGACCTTCAGTCTGAGTGGTGGTGTTGGTCTACGGGGTGTTCCATTTAAGTGAAAGCGCTCGGGCCTTTCTTGCGCCGTGCATTTGCTTTGAGCGGGCACTGAAGATATAGTGCATCTTGGCCGGCTTTCAATCCTAGCGGGCGCACGCTACGAGTTGGAGAGCGCCATTCCAGATATGGAAGTCACGCAGCGGAGTTTGCGGAAATGTGGCGGCGAAGTTTGAAAGATAAGATACCGCGTCGCGTCCAGTGCATGCTGATCACAAAGATGTGCTGCAGTGTCCCGTCAAAGACTCATTTAAGCCACATTCTGGGGGGTTCTTCAGTTACCGTCTTTTTTTCTTTTTCGTTGCGATATATAGCACTCCGGTTAGACAACCTCATTACGATCGTCGCATGTCTTATCAGCGGAAAAATCAGCCTTCATTACAAACTCGCCCGTCTTCGTTTCAGAAGTGTCTCTGTAATTAATTGTGTCTAGCCTCCATGCGGCAGCAAGAATTCGGCGGTGACTGCGTTATCTCGAGGCAAAGTCATGTGACACGCCCTCGGTTTATTTCTACGGCACGTTCCAAGTCGCACAAAGCGGCTCCGCCTTACCTGCCGTTATACAGGAGATAAAATATCGAAGAGCTCTTAATAGTCTCTACGTGAGTCGCATTGTAAAACATTGGTACGGCGGGAAACTTTGTTGCCGTGGTATTCATTTTACGAGCCAGAGCTCGTGTTCTTTAGTCTTTCGCAGCCGCATTAGCGGCTGCCTGGAGAGAGAATAACGCGAAAGGTGTGGGGTCGTAGCGTTCGGATGCCGCCGAGTGTCCCGTGTTAATTTATATCTGCAGTGTAGGCGGTCGCGGGGAAGGGCCCAGAAAAGAGGGGTTGTTGACCCAGTCTGACCGGGGCCGACGACTTGAGGTTGTTTGGGTGTACCAGTGCATCCCACCGTTCGGTCTTCTTCCCAACTCCTGAACCAGCTGCTGCCGGCGCTACCGTCCCGGCGTCTAATCAAACCCAAGGATATGATTGCTTCTCCGCACTGACGCCTCTTTACCATTCAAAGCCTCGTGTTGTGAGGGTAAGAGAATGTGATGGAGTCTCCGTGATCTGTTGTATCTCCAAGCGCTGTTTGTAGGCACGCGTGTCTACCAGGAGCGCTTTGCGTGCGGCTTTATTTTGCTGGCCGATGATGATTCCGAGAAAATACCGGTACCGGATAATCGCTGTGTGGTCCTGAGGCAGGGACGGAAAGCTTCACTGGGGCGACATCCTATATCAAATGGGTGGAAGGGACTGATGGCTTTGTCTCAGCGGGGTGTGGCGTCATACGCATGCACACCTCTTCGCAACGGGTTGTACAGCGTTGTTGACAAAACAGCAAAAACATCGTCGCTATGAGATGTGATTATATGTCCCCTGCAGACAGCTGCTGAGCTCTCTATCCCGACAGCGGCTCGAATAAAGGGCAGGGTGGTGGGCCGGGCTGCTTTCGTAGTGAAATTTCTCTCACATCGCGGTTGTCCCATGAGTTTGCTCGCATGAGGTCGTCGCCGTCAAAAAGCAGCTAACCGTATTGAACTTTTTTTTTCGTCTCTCGTATCAGCACCTGCCTTTATTTTATTTTTTTTTTTGAGGGGGGTGGGGGTTGTGGGGCAGATTGGTTGGCTATATTGCGTAAGTACAATGCCTGGCTCATATGTTATATAACACAAGCCGTGTTTCGCAGAAATTCCATCTGCGCCTCAAGCCCGGCAGCAATTCCGCGCAGAGGTATCACTGAAGCTTTGTACGACATTCTTCCCCTGATACAAATATCGACAACTGCGAAGCAGGAAATTTGCCATGAAAAAAATAAATACATAAACGACGTTGCGTTTGCAAAACGCAAAATCTACTCAACCTTTCGCGCGTAAATAGGAAATAGCCGGATATCTACGTGGCACGCATTCTCGCTCCATCCCTGCGGATATTTCCCCCTGTGGACCAGCGCCTTCAATTTTACCGTAATGAGATCTCGGGGCCCACATGGTTCCCCCGTAGATTGCTTAGGTTGATTGGATGGGATATTGTTCGCGTGCGCTCCCGGGGCAGCACTAACCGGGCTCCTGTACCCCCGCCCTCACCTTCTGTCGCCCGCCTCGTTTCTGACGTGGTGCGGGGAGGCGTTCCTTCAGCATCCGGTGGTCTGAAGGAAGTGGCGCGTTCAAGCAAGTTGCAGAAAAAGCAGTGGCGCCTCCTGTGTGTGCGATGCTAGCGCATGAACAGGTTGCCTTTGGAACCGGGCACGGAAACAAAGGAGATCGATGCTGTCGTTTCTGAAATGCACAGCTCAACATCATTCTGTACGTATTCCATAGCGAAAATCTTTCATCTAGCGAGAAGAAAAAAGTTGTGCCGTCCACTCTTGACAACCTCTTTGACAATTTAGTTACCAGGCCTGGTTTGGCGCCACAAACTAGGTCTTCAGAGTTCAGACTGTTGCTATTGCATTGCAAATTATTCCTGTCGTCCTGCCTTCCAGACGGTGAAAAACAAAAAAAAAAGAAAGAAAAGGACAGCTATGGTAATTCCCCCGAACTACCACTGTCTGTAATATGAAGGAAACCGTGGTGGAGGCCTCCATATTCCTTAACGTGCGCCCTGTGGTTGGGTGTTTCCCCATTATGTTTTGATAATAATAATTGGCTTTTTGGGGGAAAGGAAATGGCGCAGTATCTGTCTCATATATCTTTGGACACCTGAACCGCGCCGTAAGGGAAGGGATAAAGGAGGGAGTGAAAGAAGAAAGGAAGAGATAGGGGCCGTAGTGGAGGGCTCCGGAATAATTTCGACCACCTGGGGATCTTTAACGTGCACTGACATCGCCCATTATATTTTGCCTCCGTGGAAATCTGGCCGTTACGGTAGGCCATCGAAGCTGTGACAGCGTGTGCAGCTGCGCAATTAATAAAGAGATTTATAGCATAGTGGAGACGACCTGACGGTAATTCAGATTACCGCCCACTTGGTCGTCCTGCCACTAGGCGTGCGCAGGAGGCGTTAGGTGTGTTAAATCTCCCAAATTTCACAGCCACTTTATTACCGAAGTGGGCGTTGAAGATACCAAACAGCGGCCGGACTCACGGCTCACCTTATCGCATTCTAGTATATCTGAGAAGTTCGTTGGCTGGAGATCTGCCGACGATAGTATGCACAATCTAATGTTAACCCTTGCCTTCCGACGGCGTTCATTGTCTGTTCGGGTCAGCGACTCAGACTATGACACTGCTTGCGGGTGACTGGAATTTAGACTCTTTTCCAATAATTTCATCCCGCAGTGTAACCTTCGTCAGTTTTCGAGGAATTAATCATGACGGTATTTCGACCAATTTTTGGCCCCGTGGCCCGTTTTCGATCTTATCAGTCGTGGACAATGCCGATAAGGGAAAGGTGCGCCGCCATTTCAACACGGTACAACGAAGGGTTCATGCGCAGGGCGCCGCCGCGCAAACAGCCGTGCGCTTATCGTACCGCGTTGATATCTCGAGTGTGTTTACGTTTCTGGCGCTTACATGTCGGCATTGCAATTCCTTGGGGCAGTATTGTCTTGCCAGCGACTAGAGATAAAAGTTCTGGGGAATTCCTGCAATCTTGGGCTAAACAGAAGCAATCATTTTTTGTATTGGGAAAGCAAGGATCAGGTGATGTGAAGTCCTGTGGGAGAGAGGCAGTAAAAACGGACGGAACGTGTCGAGGGCGTGAAGTATGCTTGCATTTATCTGCCTCCTTTATCGCGTGGCGTAGGAAGTATTGTTACGTAGCGCACTTCATTGTTCACCAGTGTATTATTCCTGTAGCTGCATTCAAACCGTAAAATTACACTTCACAGCGCAAAGAATGTTGAGCGTTTCATTGAGCGTGTTTGCTGAGCGTGTTTGCGTACAAAATGACCAGCGACATAACACAGTGCTTATGACTAGGCTACGTTCGAGATATTGTCTACCTCGCCAAATAAAATAGTGCCGTGAAACTAACTCTAACCGAATCAAATTTCAAGTATTTTTTTTTAACTTTTCAATTATTCCTCCGTCTCCTTCGCTCTTCGTTTAAGAATCTGTAAAGAATTGTGGAACGTGCAGTTTTTGCGGAAATTTATTGTTTTTACCTTCTTTTCTTGCTAGCAGAATAAAATTAAGAAAAAACTACCTTTCATTGTGATTATTACTGGATGGTCATGTTTACACTTCCAGAGAACCCTTTCCCATGGACATTTAATGTGTATCACCTACATTCAGCTCTGTATCGATCTAGCGGACGTTGATTCCCACACAGAAGGAACGGCCGACTTTCCCCTAAAAAGTATCTATAGCGATGGAATATTGACTGGAAAAAAATGAAAGCAGGGACTTTGTCGTCTTTTCATGATTATAGCATATCGTTGTTTGGAACCATGCCCAAGCCAGGCTGGTTTTTTCACGTCAGTGGTCTGCCGCAAATGCGCAGAGGAACTTTTTTGCCGCAGTGCAACGGCTGGGCTTCTCAATAGAGCCATGATATGGCCGCTTCATAGTCTCGATAAAAGTTGCGTGCATTACGCTGATACTGCTTCTACGCGTTATGTTTAAACGTTTGAAACATTCTCTCGAGTTTCTAACTATATTCTCTAGGTGTAACCTCGTGGTTCCGTTCGCCTGATTTTGGTTACATTAATTTTACCGCCAGGAACCTGATCGCCTCATCATTTTTTTTTTCAAGTTCAAGGTGGACCTTTGACCAGAACACCTACTCTGCTTTCATTACCTGCCTGTATGGGGTTTGGGCTTTTTAGCCTTCGAATGCCAGGTAATCGCTCGTACGGCAATAATAGGATATCATATCCTGAGCGTCTGTCAGAAATTCCTCGCAACATAGGAGCAAAACGCCACAATAAACACTTAAACTAGGCTTCGGCTTAGCTTGAACCTCAAGTGACAGCCTAAGCCCTAACGCTGTTTAGTCAGTAATTCCATGCCTCTCTCTCTTTTTCTCTTCTCTTAATGGTTTTCATTTGTCTCGCAAAGTCTGTGTCTTTCCATTTTATCCTGTTTTTCTTTGTCTGTTCTTCTTTTCTTCGCCTTTCTGTTCTTTTCTCTTGGCTTGCCTTGGCTTGGCGCCCAAGCGGTTCGGCGCCAAGCCAAGCCAAGGGAGAACTACTACGACGGGCTTCAGTTACACAACTCAGCGTGGTCTCCCATTAACAGCTCTCGCCGTAAGGCAATATATTTCAGATTTTCCATCCCTCATTGTCCAGATGCTGTCATCAAATCACGTTGCCGAAGTAAAGTCCGTCGTGCTAGATAGACAGAGAGGGAGAGAGAAACGCGCTTGAGTACAGATCGTTTTAGCGTGCTGTTTGAGAGACCAACTCCCTTCCCGACTGGCTCTAGACACGAGCACGATTTTTATCACTCCAATTGGGGTCTGCCTCCTGCCGACTGCTAAACATAACAGTGGCGCCCCTGGCAGGAAGCGCCTTCAGCGAGCATCTTTCAGCGAGCGTCTTTCAGCGGCTGCTAACGGGCTTTTTTATGGGCGCACGTGCAGGAAAGATGGGAAAGCTCTGTCTGCAGGAACGCACGTGCGGAAAAGTGCAAGGAGATAGACGATCGCTTTTTTTTTTCCAGCTTGTGACTGCTTCGTGCTACCCCTCCCCCAGAGTTCACTGCAAAAGCGTGGCTGGAGGAAAGGGTCCTCCACATTCTTGCTGACTGCGGAACCCATTCGTCGCTCGCTATTGGAGCTGCTGTATATCCGGACCGAGCATCCTTGACAGACCCGTCGGGGCCAATCGGGCCCCTTTGGGTCCTCTTCTTGCAGACGCTGGTGTAGTGTCTGCGAGAGTATAGGGCGCTATCTGTTGTCCCAGGCCGTGGGATGACCTCACCTCACAGAGCTTTCCTTAATGGCGGCCTTGGGAAGCAGTGAGAAGAAAGGTCTTTAGTAACGCCAAGTCTGGTTTTCTATTAAGAAAAAAAATGGCAGTGGATTAACTTGGTCAACCTTGGAATTGAGCGAAAAGCACGCACGATTGCTAGGCGTCTGAGGCTCGTCCATGGCAGCTCCGCTACATGCTCGCGACAGCCGTTCTATATATACCCACACGACCACGTGGCTGTGACGTGGTATCACATGGTCTTACAACCCCATCGGATGTCATCACCTGGCTTCACATCACCCCACCGGATGCTTTAAGGTCAAAGGTCAGCCAAGATTCCACCGAATTTCAAAGGTCAACTAAAGGACATGGGTCAAGGTCAAGGATCAGGGATTAGACACCATAACTGTAACATATATGTTCATACACGGCTATCCTTGGTTGGGCTGAAGTTTGTTCAAAGTCTTCGTGCTGCCTATCCGATGACTGCTTTACCTAGCGTAGTGAAGCGTTTCGCTTCAAAAGAAAAGAGTGGACTACTTGAAGACAATCGTGTGACACTGGAAGACCTCCGGCGCAGTCAGTTTACGAAATGTATTTTTGAGCGAGGTGAAAGGGCTGCACCTTATGCTGTTCGCTACGTTAATGAATCATATGCGGCTTTATTTTCCAAGTATTCTTCACTTTCGTATGTCCTGACCTTGGGGGAATCTCCTGCACGGGTAGTCTTCCGCTGACCATACTCACCGAGCAGCACTTGCTACTTGCTAACCATTGCGTGCGGTCGCGCTGCTGTGGCTCCTTGTCAGGCAAACTGCACTGTACACAAAGGCACTTTTGGCGAAAGGGCTTATGAGAGGCTCAGCCTAATTAACTGGCTTTATATCAAGAAGAAAAAAAAAACATTGAGTGGTACTCTCTTTGACAAGGTTAAATTGGCGAACATGAAATTCTCTTCGGTTTGCTTTAACGTTGATTCTCAACTTCCAATGTACTTTCGTTTATTTTTTCTCGTCTCGCAGGTTCATAAGTCGCGCTAGTGCAACATGGCGCTGTTTACTCCAGGAAAAAAAATTATCGGGGCGCTTGTTTATTTTCACGAGGTCAGAGGCCTGAAAGAACTCCACTGTTCATGCCCCGTTCTCTGAGCAAGTAGGCACGCAGGCTGGTCGGTGGCTTCCAAGACGGGTTGGCATCGAACCATTGGCTTGCCCTGCCCGGCGGTAGCTTTCTGCGTCTTTTCACTGGCAACCTTTCTTTCGGGAAAATATCCAGCCATAAACACACAGTCCTGAAAGCAGAACAAACTCTGACGGCGTCCCAGTTTCTCAGAGAAGCCCTAAGACAAAACTGGCGGCGGCAACAGATGGGAAGCTATCGACCCTGCCAGCTTTTTTTTTTCTGCAGCGCTAGCGACTGCGGAAAGTCAGTGGCGCTGATAAATGGATGCAATATCCCATCTTCACTGTTGCCAGAAAGAGACTTTCCCCTCCCTGGCTCGAATCGATTGAAAACGGTCCCACACGTGCACACGGGCGAGGGTAAGAAAGAGAGAGAAAAAAGCTTGCTTCACTTGGTTTCTCGGGCAAGTGAGAGAGCAAGTGATGCGGAATGAACAAAAGCGTCCGGCCTTATGACTTCTTCCCAGTTGATTTCTCACGTCGCAGCTGTTCGGAGAAACGTGGCGCGCAACTCATACGTGGCAGCCGCTATACAAAGCGGCAATGACTGGGCGGCCATATATGAAGGCGCTGGCCGAGAGCCTTTCGCTGGCAATCAACAACCCATCATCGCAGAACACAGCCCTCAAGTTTGACGACTAGAGCGATACTGTCATTCTTCTAGAGTTAACCTTGATGCTATAGATAAAATAATAGATTGCCGTTAGATCGACGACTCGCGAACGCTTCAACGGTCCGCGATGTTGCTTGGTGGCAGCTGGACTTAGGCAGTTAGCTGCAAGCCCCATCGTGTCACTGCCCTTTGTCGGGTGTGTTTGACAGCGCTTGAAATTAGGACAGGAATGGTGCGCGAGAAGCGCATCATTTAAAAACTAGTAAGATGTTTATAATAATTGGTTTTTGGGGAAAGGAAATGGCGCAGTATCTGTCTCATATATCTTTGGACACCTGAACCGCGCCGTAAGGGAAGGGATAAAGGAGGGAGTGAAAGAAGAAAGGAAGAAAGAGGTGCCGTAGTGGAGGGCTCCGGAATAATTTTGACCATCTGGGGATCTTTCACGTGCACTGACATCGCACAGCACACGGGCGCCTTAGCGTTTTTCCTCCATAAAAACGCAGCCGCCGCGGTCGGTTTCGAACCCGGGATGTTTCGGTTCGTCATTAGTCGCCGGAAGCATGACTGTAAACACATTTCAAAGATTTTTTGTTCGCCACTGAGCTTCGCTTGGAAATCGATCTGTTGCGTTCATATCGTTGTGTTGCTAACTGAAGTATGTTTCGTTCATTTTCTCCTGCGTTTTGCATGCTGCGTCTTAAGAAGAATGAAATTGTTTCCAGGCAAGTTTTTGGCCGTTTGAGTGGAGCACTTAGGAGCAGAGCTGGGCTACCTTACGAGGTTTCGACCTCATGAGGTCGACCTCAACCACGAAATGACCTCAACCTCACATCGTAAGGTGAGGTTGAGGTGAGGTCGGCGACGGCTCGAAATTTTGTGAGTGAGGTCAGGAAATCAGACCTCAACCTCACGCGTGAGTTTGAGGTTGAGTGCGGTCGTCATTCAGTGAGGTAGAAATTTTGAGGTCGAGATTTTTTGCAGTTTCCACGTCTTACTCCGACGAGTGCCGCTTCCGTAGCGGAGTTGCAGCGCATCACCGCAGTGTTCGTGCAATGACGCTTGGTGTTCGGTTTCCCCTGTTTGGACAACCGGATGCCACAGTTCCCTCTTAGCTTCCGGTGCTGCGCCGTAATGTCCGTTAAAGTCCGAGCCTACAGGAAGACGCACCCCCTCTGGTCTTCCCGGAAATGGTGTTACTGTCACAGCACGCCACTCTCCCTCCCCCTTGCCCCGCTGGCGTAGCACACGGCTGCCTGCCGGTCGGCTCAAACTCCCGGGAGCGCGCGAAGCACGTAACTCACGTTGACCCGCGGTAGCTTTGTTTGATGCCGCAAACAAATAAGTTCAGTCCAACAAGCACGCAATAAATTCGTCGCAGCGCGGATGGCCCCAAGCAAGAGTGCTTCGTGTTCGTGTTCGTTGCCGGCGCTGACGTCATGGCTCTTGCCTTGCAGTCGAAGAAAAGGGATCCTGCTGTACGTTACAAGCTGACTTAACAGAAACTGGAGCAGTCGACACAGGCGACAGAATGTGATTCAAGTGGTTCCTACAAGGACACCTGGTGATTTGATTAAAAAGCACGAAGCCAGAAAAACCTGTATAACACCGTCGAAATTTTTCATCGGTGACTTCCCCTTTCGAATCTCGCACTAATTCTGCATATTCCCGTTCCGTAATGCAAGCAGATGCAAATATAATTTCACTTCTTTATCCTTACCAATAACCTTTCTTTTGGTCTCCGATTCCTTGTTCCTTCTCGGGAATTCGCTTATTATGCCGAAACACCGCGTAACATGAGGCGAAAGCACCAGCATAGCGGTGTTACAGCGGTAAAATATGCATAACTATAATGAATGTATGGTGATGTGGTAGCTGACTCGTTTTCCTTTTTTTTAATGAAGATGTGTGAACACAACTGATTGCGTGCTCGCGCTGTGCTATTGAGTCGCTGTTTCAAACCTTCTAATATGACGTTTAATGCGGCACACTCTCGTTCGCTTCTGTTCTAGTGTGCGATTTTTGTTTGCATGTTTCTAATCATTCTCTGTTTTTTTTTTCTTTTCTCGTATGGGATCAGTTAGGTTGGCGGCCTGCCTTGCAGACGACCAGGCACTACACGTTATCTGTCCTTTAACTATTTTGCAGGGACCCATCGTTCACCTTAAACGGCTTCGCAGAATTCTCGTGCGGTGCTCGTGGGTAAAAAACGTCGAGAATGCTGGCGTACCATTGATTAGTTCAGTTTTGAAGGAAAACAAGTGACTGACTTCAAGCAGCTTGTCTCAGGCTGGTTGACGAAATGGTGCCCAGAATTCTGTTGAGGCGTATGAGTACTTAGGCGGTTTTTTTATTTTTTCTCCGGGATGTGGTGGGCTCGGAAAAAGATTTCGCTGCGGGGAAATTTGAGCGGAGAGTTATGGTGCTCTTGACAGAAATAGCCGTTCACGCTGCCCACTCTAGGGCAGTTGTTCTGACCCGTGTGATTTTAATAGTTGTCACAGTGTTCGGAGACGTAATCTAGCCCTTTCTTTCAAAATGCCGCGGGTTCTCCGAGTCATCAGAGAATTCCCAGGATTTCGAAGCCATTACCATCGCCACCTGGAGGGAAGTGGCGGAAACGGGGGAAGCTCTACACCTCCCAGGTACATCAACATCATCATCCTTAATTATTAGCTGCAGGTATTCCTATTTTCCGGCACAATAATTGTCTTCGGTTGCTGGGCAATGTACAATATTTAATCAATATTCTGGCAACTTTTAATTTGGTAGTGGTATATCAGACTTCCCCAGGCTCATAAGGATACACTATTAGCATCGTCATCATCGCCATCATCTCGAGAGTCAAAGGCATCTGTCATTGCGTGATCATTGCAGTATGTCATACATAAGATCTGGTGCGTTTACATGCTGGACAATCGAAATGTCATAATGTGGTTCGGGCTGTGGGCACTCTTTGTAATGCGTCATGCGCACATGTGTAGTATTGTGGGATCCGTATGGATCTTGAAAGGGGGTGGAAGGGGGTGGATGGGGGTTTGGTATGACGAGAAATTAAATCGTTGTCACGTGAGCGGGTGTGATGTCATATTACAGCGTCGTCACGTGACTAGGTTTGATGGCACAATACATCGCTGTCACGTGACCTGGTATGACGTCACACTCACATGGTGCCATAGCTAATTATACTGATTAGTCTTAACGTTACTTAATTATATTAATCAGCATTAATTGATTGTGTGACGTCATCATCTTCGTCGCGTGACTCGTCGGCTCGTGAAGTCACATGGCACCGTTTCTTGCAGACACTTTTTCGGATATGACCTTGAAAGTGAGCCATCTAATGCTTTTGCATTAATAAAAGAAGCCGCTCGCGTCTACACAGACATAAATACAACGTGCCTCTGTTGGTGTACTGCAGTCGCAACTTGTTAAGTGATTTCGAAGGCAACATACAGAGGACTTAAAAGAGCATTCTCGCTATGACGGATAGGCCTAGAAAATCGAAATATATGCGTCTGCATAACTGTCGCATTGGGAAGTACATCGACGACCAGTTTCTTTATATTCGGTAACTATTCTAAAGCCTGAAAAGAGCATCGTGAATACCTCCCCCCTCCTCCCATTTTCTGGTAGATGGCGTAGAAGGGCTGTGTTTGTCAATTGCCGGTTCGTGCGTGAATTAGCGGGAGGCTTCAAATACGAACAATTATGCACGAAGCAGGTGGCCAAATATTGACACATTTAAAGTACTTACCGACGTACTGGTGGTAACCGCGTATTGGACACCCCTTCCCGCAGGCCATATACTCTCTGAGAGTTCATCCCATATTATAAGCTTCTCCTATTGCGAGCAACATCAATAGTCTCTGTACAAACCTTATTAAATAATACAATCATCATTTTGGCTTTCCTGTCTCACAGGATGCTCAGAAGTGTTTTTAATTGAAAAACTTCTTAATCGCTTTTTGTTTTGTTTTTCGTTTCACAATTTGAGGTTGAGGTGAGAGTGAGTGAGGACAGCAGTGGCCTCAGGAAAGTGTGGTGAGGGCGTCTAAGGAGACCTCAACTGAGGTTGAGTGAGGTCGGCAAATTCTTTTCGAGGTTGAGGTGCGGTCCAGATTTTTGAGGCCAAATGCCCACCTCTGCAAGTTAGGAGTGCCGCTTGACGGCTGTTGAAGTTTCTCTGAAATTGATGTAGTGAGGGTAACTCGCCTCTTAAGAGAGGAATGTGTAAGGCCGGATAGGTTGTCGGATGCGCTCTGTCAACAACCGTTTCCGCTCCTCAGTTTGCTGACCTTTAACTTCCAGACGTCAGGAGCAGCTATTAGTCTTTGTTGCTGCCCAAGCTTGACGTATTTCCGGTCTGATTCGATGTTCTTCGTCAAGCATTCAAACGGAGATGTCCCTGACCAAGAGCGACTAGGCGAGATCTTATAGAATAAATGCTTTAAAATTTGGGTCTGCCTTTAAAGAAGGCTTTGCCTCAGTAGCTCGCGGAGCAGCGGAGCAGCTTACTTCGTTGCCCTGAGTATATTCGCGGCCGGTGCGAACTTGACGTGAACGATAAATACTACCTGCGGGTGCTTGACGGAAACATCGTTCATTACCGTTCAGTGTTTTTATCTTCACGAGGCGTCCCACATCTATTATACGGGGCATGCTTAAGCCAGAGTTAATCCCCCGCGTTGTGGCTTGGTCACGTGTAAACAGGTTTTGCGGAGCGGCGGTGGGGGGCGGTGGATGCGTGCATGTCCGCATAGCTTCTACATCGCTACATCGCTGTCATGGAGACAGTTTGCCGAAGGCATGCGAAGGGGGCAAGTGTGTCATCCCTGCGCACTGATTTTCTTTTTTTTTATATCACCATCTTTTTGTGTTGCTGGTAATCCTCTGGAACAATCTCTCTTGGCGTCCGCGCTGTGGCTGGCACGCTGAGGAAGAGGGAAGGGGGGGGGGGGCAAATATACTTTATCTGTGACTACCCTCGGCAGTTTTTTTCCCATTTTCCTCTTCCGCTGACGCGGCAAGATAAATCCTATGGATTACTGCCGAACGGAGCGGGCGGCTTTCATTACATCGTTTACTCTGTGGCTTAACGCCTACAGCTAGCGTGAATCTGCGTTGCCTTCGTTGCAGTGTTCGCCCGAAATCCCTGTTGATCGAGAGATTGTAATTTGGAGCATTTTTATTCATTCTCGCGATTCGCTTCACCCGTCACTGCTTTCGTTTCTGCAATTATTCTTTATCCTTGTAGCCGGTCGGTTTTTAGGGGACACGCAGAGATGGCGTCGCATTACATGCAAATTGTGGCCACCGACAATTCCTCTGGCCGCCTCCACGCCAAGACAGGCACGTAGTAATAGAGGAAATTGATCTATCAAGCTTTGCCCTTAGGCAGCGAAAGTGCTTACCGCGCGTAACGATTAATCTCGGGCCTCGAGAAATGCGCATAACTTAGCGATGTATTGTTTCGACCGATTTATTCTTGATCCGGATGTAACGGCAGGGCTTATGATTTTTCCAGTCATTGCAGTTTATGATGCTATATAGAGGATCAATTAGATGACAAGTGTAAATTGTTTCGAGGACCACTTCTAAGGACACATGCAAGTTGTGGGCATTTTCTAGGACTTGCAGCATTCACTTTTGTGCCTCCTTATATTTATTTGCTTTATACATAATGACATGAAATGAAATGAAGCGCGGGTATGAAGTTATAGCTACCGACGTTCTTAAGAAAAAAATTCTACTTTCTTCGCAGGAGGACCAAGTTAAGGATCGCTGCAGTGAAGGACGGAAGGCCGCGGGAGACGACTGCAGAGCAGGGACCGCTTCACGCTTTGTGTGGCGCACAGCGTTCATTGTTTAGCAGAGTGCGCACATCGCAAAAGTAAACCTTCATTTCGGCCGCCGCCACCACTGCCAAACGCGCTGAGTCTCTAGCCCGACCAGCCAAGCAAGCACTGAGCCATGACGCTCATCAGCGGAGACAGACAGCGGTTCCCGCGAGACGACAGCGTCTCCAGCCTCGGTACCATGACCAACTCGCAAAGCAACGAGCCCCTGGTGGTCGGCAAGCCTCCCGTCATCCCAGACCCCGTGGGTATACCCGACACCGCAGTGCATCCTAGGGGAATGGTCGCCGACTATGGCGAAGACGCGGGCGGGACCTGCGGTTGGGGTTGCCTACGACCCAGCTGGCTCCAGCGTTTCCGCACGCCTCCGTGGGTGCTGTTCTTCCTGTGCTGGGCGGGGTTCCTGCAGGGACTCATCGTGAACGGCTTCGTCAACGTGGTCATCACCACCATCGAGCGGCGCTTCCAGCTGCGCAGCTCCGAGAGCGGCCTTGTGGCCAGCGGGTACGACATCGCGTCCTTCCTGCTCCTGGCGCCCATCAGCTACTTCGGCGGCACCCGGAGCAAGCCGCTGTTCGTGGGCGTCGGCTGCCTCGTGCTGGGCCTCGGTGCCTTCGTCTTCTCGCTGCCGCACTTCCTGGCCGGTACGTACGCCTTCAGCACCGAGGACGACCGGGAGAGCCTCTGCCGCCTGGCGGCCAACGCCACCGAGGGTTTCTGCGGGAGCAGGGAGGTGGGCTCCCTGAACCAGTACAAGTACATGTTCCTCGCGGGACAGATGCTGCACGGTGCCGGGGCGACACCCTTCTTCACGCTTGGCTGTACTTACCTGGACGAGATCGTGTCTACGAAGATGTCCTCTGTGTACATTGGTACGTCGACCGACGACACTTCCTTGAACAGTTGAAGTCATGCATGGTGGATGCATCAAGAGACTAGAAAATTTGAATTCGTTAAGCTTTTAGTTAAACACAATAAAACGTTTACTGTTCGCTGTTGAAGAGTTCCATTTGTGAGCGTACGCATCAGCGCAAGTACGGAAGGTGACTTCACAGCTGCGCCACCTGCTGAAACGAGAGAATTCGCTGTCGGAAGTATGCAAATGATACGCAGGCGCGCACTCACCTTTGCACCCGTTTTGTTCCTGTCGCAGGTATTTTCTATACCATGGCGATCATCGGCCCTGCACTTGGCTATATTCTAGGAGGCCAATTTCTGAAGATATACACCGACCTCTCCGTAGATGCTTCAGCGTGAGTATCCATGCAGTTCTTCTGTGCACGAGTTGTTTCAGTGTTAGCGTCTTGAACGATGACTGCTATTCAGAACTGTCATTTATTTCGCAAAACTCCACTCAGAACGCTTGGCTGCCACCTTACTGATGGTGCAGCGGCTACAGCGAACATGGTGGTTAGATGGAGCTGCGTGTACAGCCGCCGCGGTAGCTGAGTGGTTATGGCACTCGGCTGTTGGCCTGAAAGTCGCGGGTTCGATCACGGCCGCGGCGGTCGAATTTCGATGGAGGCGAAATTCTAGAGGCCGGTGTACTGTGCGATGTCAGTGCACGTTACAGAACCCCTGGTGGTCGAAATTTCCGGAGCCCTTCACTACGGTGTCTCCCATAGCCTGAGTCGCTTTGCGACGTTAAACACCGATCAGCGATAAGCAGGAGCTGAGTGTACCGAATTATATGGTTAACAGTTACGAATGTGTGCAGTTCTTACCTGCTTTTCGTTTTCGGCAAATATGGGTCATCACACGGGCTAGTTTGGAATATTGTCCTGCATGCAATTTTAGCGCCACTTTCGCCCAGTTGCATTGTACAAACCAGTAGTGACAACGTTATCTCTCCTTTTTCTTCCCGAACAGATTAGGCTTGACGCCCTCCAGTGGTGTCTGGGTGGGCGCCTGGTGGATTGGTTTCGTCGTGTCCTCCGTAACGGCTCTTCTTGCTGCCGTCCCCATTAGTGCCTTCCCCAAGGTCCTCCCAGGTAAACAACGCTCATCGTAAAAGCCTAATCTCGTCCTTACTGCTTTGCTGCGTACATATACCGCAGCTCTTGAGCCACACAACAGCTATAGGAACTGAGGAGCTTGTTACGACATACACTTTAAACACAAAATGAGTAAAAAGGAATAAGCGGTTCGCTACCGCTCTTAATTTAAGGAGCAGGGTACCCTGCCCAAGCAGTGAAGCTGTTTCCCTCACTAAAAATATGGGACACTTACAGTTGGCAACGGAAACCAGTAGTTCTAGCAGTTACGAAGATTTTACCCAGGTTTCAATCTGTTCTATTTGCTAACCTCAAGACCTCCGGAGTCACGATTCCGGAGTCCGGAGTTCTCCCTTTGCTAACTGCATCAGGTTACTATAGTTTGCAGTGGGAATATACTTCCGGTGACAAGGGTAAGCATTCCGTATAATTACTGATCGAAGTGTACCCCGGAACATGGGAAGCATACCCTGCCTGTTAAAAGAACTGCGCTAGAGGACAGCTTGTTCACTTTTTACTCCCACATAGGCTTACTCGTGTTTAGAGAGTACATGTGAAAGGACGGAGTTATTGAGATACTGCTCAGCGGTAGTTATTCTTGCAGAGGGCGACAAAAAGAACTTAGAAATGTCAACGATTGATATATTGACTGTTACGTAAATCAGAGAAAATCGAAAAAAATTTCTTTCGGTTGCTTTGTTCGGGCTGAATTTTCGCGCACAGGTGGCAATTGGCGGTTAGTTTTATTTTATACTACATTTAGATGAGGTACTTGCATACTTCTGTCAGTATTAATCGAAAATCTCGAACGTCTGCGGTGACGGCGGACCGAAACGACAAGCTTTCGCAGCAATCGGACCCGTAGCGCCATCTGTGCTCGCCGAAGGAACGAGCACTCCACCATTGAGTCTGCGGCGAAACGCAAGGGGGAGAAAGCGGCTGCGCGGTTGGTTTGAAAGCGCTTTCTCGGCTATTTTATCCAAATTGGATGCAGAAAACGCTGTTGCTCGCAACTGCCTTCCTCCCCGCACCTTGCGTTTCTCCCATGAGTTCCACCGCAGCCTTCCTGCACGATAGAGTGCTCGTTCATCTGGAGGGCGCATGATGGCGCTACCGGCATCATTACTGTGAAAGCTCGCAGTTTTGGTACGCCGTCGCCACAGACGGTGAAGATTTCCGATTAATCTTGGCCGAATCAGGCAAGTACTCCTCCCAAACGTAATATAAAACAAAACTGACCACCAAATGCCACCTTCGTGCGAATTTTGAACGCTAACGAGCGGGTGATTAGGCCGAGAGAATTTTTTCGATTTTCTGATTTACGCAACAGAAGCAGTAGTACTAAGTGGTTTGTTAAAATAATAAAAAAAATGAAGGGAAAAATTTTGATAGCCTCGTCATCTGCCTTCGATACTGAAACACCTGAGCTGGAGCAGCGGAAATAAAGGATAGCAGGCAGAATGGAGAAAATAAATGAAAGAGGATAGGGGGCAACAGTCGGTATGTGCCAATAAAAAGTTCTCGACTATTCCGACCAAACTGCATATCTCGTACAAGGAGCTCTTATTCTTATCCCGTTGTGTCGCAAGACGGTGCGGGCAGGCAATTGTTTTTTTCTTTAGCCCAATCTAACCTCTGTACGTTGTTTATAGACTACAGAACTACACGTGATATTCGCAGGTTCATTAAAGCTGCAGGCTCAGAAGAAATCCGAGATGCACCAGAAGCTTCAGAAGAGCGAAGCGGTGCAGAGCGGCTTCGGGGCCCGCGCCAAGGATCTCCCGGCATCCTTCAAGATACTCATCACCAACCCGACCTTTGTGTTCCTAAGCTTGGCCGGAGCCACCGAAGGTTAGTGAGTTGAAGTAAGGGAGCGGAAATTGTAAAAATGATTCACGGGGAAGTCGCCTTGCGAGCTGAATTTGTCATTCGCACCGTGGGGTTTCGACACTTGTTCTATGTAACATCTCCGCAAAATGTGTCCAACGCCGCGGTGGCTCAGTGGTTAGGGCGCTCGACTACTGATCCGGAGCTCCCGGGTTCGAACCCGACCGCGGCGGCTGCGTTTTTATGGAGGAAAAACGCTAAGGCGCCCGTGTGCTGTGCGATGTCAGCGCACGTTAAAGATGATCCCCAGGTGGTCGAAATTATTCCGGAGCCCTCCACTACGGCACCTCTCTCTTCCTTTCTTCTTTGACTCCCTCCTTTACCCTTCCCTTACGGCGCGGTTCAGGTGTCCAACGATATATGAGACAGATACTGCGCCATTTCCTTTCCCCCAAAAAACCAATTAATAATTAATAATGAAGTAAAGGCATTATGCATTTTCTTGATGAAAAAAAAATTATTTATTTACTCCTGAGCCAATTAAGGAATTTCAGTAAACCTTTTGGGAGACACACTCCTGTGCGCCGGTGTTCTGAAGTGATCTGATGTATACTACTTTTCGGGTACGAAATGTATTTGGGCTTTTCTTTTTTTTCGTGCTTAGACAAAAGATTGAGAAAATAAACCTTAGTGCAAAGAATTTTAACAAAACCTCATTCTGTTCCTTTCCCAGGTATGCTGGTATCTGGCCTGGCGACATTCCTTCCTAAAGTTATTGAGTTCCAGTTCAGCATCGCGGCCAGTTTAGCGGCCCTAATAATGGGTGAGTACGATAGTCTCTTTATGGTCCTCCATGTGGAATCGATAATGGCTTTACGTCGGTGCAAGACAGCTCTAGAACAGCGTGATCCGCTACCCTTGGATTGTGTACGCCAGGAGGACCAAACTGCGAATGAATGAGCAGTGACAAGCACGTGTTTACACCTGCCATAGGGAGTCTGTATGTGCACGCGCAGTTAACGTCTTGCATAAGTGCGCTTGCGCAGATGGCGCCTCGGGAAGCTGATCGGGATGGCGGATCACTTCCACGAAAGCTCTCGTGACGCGACTGCCTCTGTGTCATCAGCATCATCACCATAGTCATCATCAGCCTGAATACGCCCGCTGCTGGCCTGTGCCAGATGCGGACATCTTATCCCCGCGAACTTGCCAATCCCATCCGCCCATCTAACTTTCTGTCACCCCCTGTTACGCTTGCCTTCTCTTGCGATACAGTATGTCACCCTTAAAGATGCACTAAAGAGAAATCTGAACTCGTCTTTTTTACCGCGGTAACTCTATCTGCACGTCCCGGGCTTTCTTAGAAACTTCGAATTATTGTCCTTTGCAGCCGATTGCCCTAATTAAATCGGATTAAACGTCCAGGCTCCCGCCGTTTCTTCTTTTTTTTTTAACCCGACGCGGTAGGTAGGAGGAGTCAACCAACGCGCAAGCCAGTCCAACGGCGGCTTGTTGCTCTGTCATTGGCGGAGTGATACGTAAATCAAAGAGTCCACTTGTATTTTTATTTCCGTGGGCATAATTTGCGGCTATATTGTCTGTGACTGAAACGGTTTAATCACAGGAACCTAAAAAAAAAACAAAATAAAAGCGAAGCCGCCGCTGGACTGGCTGAAATGCACTCCACGCGTTGGTTGACTCCGCTACCTACCGCGTTCAGTTCAAGAAAAGGTGGGAGCCGGGACGTTTAATCCGATTTAATTAGGGCAATCAGCCGCACAGGATAATAATTCGAAGTTTCTAAGAATGCCAGGAACGTGTAGATACAGTTCCCGTGATAAAAAGACGAGTGCAGATTTCTCTTTAGGGCACCTTTAACGACCATCGGTCATCTTGTCTTCTCATTACATACCCTGCTCATGCTCATTTCTTCTTGATTTCCACTAAAATGTCAAGTCATCAACCCCTCTTCCCCCCCCCCCCCCCCCCCCCCCCCAGTTTCTTCCCTCATCCACCCTGCTCTCTCCCTGTCTATTGATGTTGCACCTATCATTTCTTTCCACAGCTCGATGCATTGTCCTCAATTTAAAGGGGTCATGACAAGGTCTACCATCAAATCATCAAATCGTGCTTTTGCGCTACGGCTTCTATCAAGAGCGTTATTATGCGTATCTAAAAAAGAAGTAAGGTTCTACGCATGCATTCGAGCTAGAAATTGCAGTTAGGTGTTGTCTGCTCGGAACCCCCTCCCCTTGGCAACGACGGGCATATTGAATCGGCCCGAGCGACGTCGTAACCCGAAAGCGCCATCGACAGCGCACGGTCGGCATGTAGCAGGAAGCGCGCCTCGAGTCCGGCGGTGGCACACTGTGGTGCAGCCGCCGAGATCGGGCAGAGCCTAGACAGCGAAGGGAAGGACACAGGCCTTTGTCCCCCTGTCGTCACTTCACCCCTTCTTCCTTGACCCCTTCGCACCCCTAGCCCAAACTTCCCTACGCAGTTCAATCGTGAGCAAACACGTGACCGTCCGCTTATATCGCCATGGATCGCGAGCGCTCCAGTGTTGCCTGACTGCCACATGGTTCAGGAGACCTTTTATAAATTCAGTTATAAATTACTTGCTGCATCGAATGACCTCATATTTTGCCCATTTG